>NW_015551101.1:528790-539092 GCF_001515605.1 Sinocyclocheilus anshuiensis | reverse complement strand
AAACCGGCCATATTTTTCACAACCCCTTGTTTTACCACACCGATATATAGTTATATTTATGTATTTTATTTATAACAATATAAAATTTATTTATAACATTAATATTTAATGCTATATTTAACATTTATGTTTTAGATTTACAATTAGATTTAACATGTTTAGATTTTATGAACAACATTTATATTTATTTGTTATTAACATTTACACAAATGCATAACTTTAAAAAACCTTTTGCATAAAAATAGCTATATTTAGCAGTTTGTAACCCAAATTATTTTAAATATAATTTAAAAAAATTAAATTAACATTCATATTTTAGATATACATGTAACATTTCTATTTATTTTTTATATTTAAGATTTAACATTTGCATTTAGATATAAATAGATAATTTAGACAACACATTTAGATTTAGATTTCATAATCTATATATATACATATATATTTTAAGTATTGTTTTATACAAATACATTTTAAAATGCTTAATATTTACATAAAACTAGCCATTTTTAGAAGTTTTACCATTTTTATGTTAAAAATTACATACCATATTTTAATGCATTGCAATGTGAATGCTAAGGTATTTTGGGGTTGATTTTTAGTACTAATAGTGATACTTGCAATCTCTACTAGCTAAGGTTTTTTTTGCTCCCCCTTAAGTCTGACCTTGTGTGCTCCACTGTGCAGCTGTTCTGCGGTCTGATCTTCTCTTAGATATACATGTAACATTTCTATTTATTTTTTATATTTAAGATTTAACATTTGCATTTAGATATAAATAGATAATTTAGACAACACATTTAGATTTAGATTTCATAATCTATATATATACATATATATTTTAAGTATTGTTTTATACAAATACATTTTAAAATGCTTAATATTTACATAAAACTAGCCATTTTTAGAAGTTTTACCATTTTTATGTTAAAAATTACATACCATATTTTAATGCATTGCAATGTGAATGCTAAGGTATTTTGGGGTTGATTTTTAGTACTAATAGTGATACTTGCAATCTCTACTAGCTAAGGTTTTTTTTGCTCCCCCTTAAGTCTGACCTTGTGTGCTCCACTGTGCAGCTGTTCTGCGTTCTGATCTTCTCTCTCTGTGTTGTGGGGGCGTCCTGCTCCCGCCGTTGTCCAGTGTGTCTGTCATGTGCTTGAGTGGGTCCTCGGTTACAGGAGGGGGCTCAGGTGGAGGAGGCAGGTCTGCAGACACGCACAAACCAAAAGTGTGAATGATCATCTATCCACTCCATTATTATAGAAGAACAACTGCTTTAATTACTTCAATCAATAATTTATTAACTATGTGTAATATTCTTACTCCCTGGTTTCAGCGCATCACGTCTCGCAAGGCCATCCTTTTGAGATTTCTTCTTAGGCCTGGGCTTCTGAATTGAGGACGTGAATGATGTATATTCTCCTAATAGCAGTGCAGATTAAAGTAAACAAAGATTATGTACTCCCTACATAATCATCAGCAATGTAATAAAAACAGTTATTTTTCCAGCGGTGAAGGGCCTACTTGTGCCTGTGTTGTTGGAGAACAGTTCCTCCACTTCAGCAATGTCTCTCCAAGGACCGCTGTGGTTGGGAACGCTGCCATTAAGAGACTCTGTCTTGGTTAACAGCTTTGGGTTGGAAAGAGCAAACTGTGTATCGTGTGCACACTGTGTTTTCCTGTTGAATAGACACACGAGAGTTTTGCCAAGTCAGATTCTAAAGCTACTGTCATGGCAAGAACAAAGTAAAATCAGTTTTAATAAAGAAAAAAGATAAAAATATATGAAGAGATATGAAAAGATAAGATATGAAAGGATATTTTAAAGATTTATTTAAAGATATGAACAGAAATTGTAATATTAATATTCTTGTGATGGCAAAGTTGAATTTTTAGGAGCCATTAATTCAAAATCAATCTATCAATCTATCTATCTATCTATCTATCTATCTAATTTATTTATTATTAATTGATTATATTGAGCTGTCAAATCAACTATGGTTAGGCAACAACTTAAATTTCAGTTTGTTCCACACACACACACACACACAAAATAGGCTACTGTATAACAATGCTTATTTGCATAAAAATGGCCATATTTAGGAGTTTTACCATTTTTAACCCAATTTACTTAAAAAATTGCCAATTAACATCCTGTTCATTCATTCATTCATGATGCTGAGCTGTCAAATCAAATATGGTTGGACAACTTAAATAACAACTAAAATGTAAGTTTGTTCTGCACAAAAAACTTATCACTATGTCATATCACTTCAGAACACATGTAATATAGTAAAGTCATCTGAGCAACTTTATGTTACTTTTGGGGTGCTTTTTTCCCTAGGATTGCAGCCAGGATGTTCTTCAATTCTTCAATTCACATGATGTGTTCCACAAAAATAACATGAAGGTGAACTACTCCTTTAATGTCGAGCCCTGATGCCTTTGTGTGTGTGTGTTTACCGTGGCAGCAGGTCTGGATGGTGCAGGTTCGGCGGGTACTGCTCCTCGCTGGGGGAGGGTGTGAGAGTTGCTGTGGACTGCAGGCTGTAGGTCGTGGCCCTGTTGGTTTCCTCTCCTCTCAAAGGCAGAGTGGCTACGTCCTCCAGACCCTCAATCAGATAAGATCGCTCGGGCAGTGGAGGACACCACTCTTCATCTTCCTCAGGGCTATTGAGATGTAAACATTAGGATTCCAGTTAAACCTAAAATATTGGTACACTACTAAAACACAAACTAGGTTTAAATCAAAGCAAGAAAAAAGAAACTTCATACAAACACACAAAAAGAACACATATCAAAAGACTCTGGACCCCTGATGCATCTAGCAGCGATTTCATTACACGATAAAAGACTGAGGTAAATAAAACCAGACTGTGGTCCTTTGAAAAAAGTAAAAAAAAGAATATAAAAGAAAATCCAATGTGGGTACAAAAGACAGCATTGTAAAAAAGCTTATCAAAAATTTTTCAAAGCGGTTTCATCCATGGAGGGTGATGATAAAAATATGATGTGAAAGGAAGAAAGCATTGAGGACAAAGGTTGATATGTGTGGTTCCGCTTCATTCCAACCCGTGGCTATTCTTACAGGTTCATTCTGAGAAGCCACGTCTCAAACAGCCAGGACGGCTTGGCTCTAAGCACTAACATCATTAGCCCCTGTCACTTTGAGCTGAAACATCAAATACGTTTAGATAAGACCACAATTTATCGCCCAGACTACATTTTACCATGTTGCACAGGTTCCATATTGGGTCACTTTTCTGACAAGGAGAATTATATCCAGAGGTGTCTGAATTTAAAAGAAAAAAAGTCGGATGACAGCTACTGAAAAGCAGGTTTATAAGTTGATGAAATCTTCTAGAAATGGGCTGAGAGACTCTAACAAAAAATATCAAAAAGTAACACGGTATTACCACAGATTTTGGACTTGTACTATGGTCATATCATTTGATTTTGGACATGTACTGTCATATTAACATGGGTTTTTAAGCACATTCCATGGTCTTTTAACATGGTACCATGATATTACCATGGTATTTTAACATGGTACCATGGTTATTTGACATTTCCATGAAATTAGCATGTTTTCTTTTTAACTGTACCACAGTTTTTGGATGGGCACCTTGGTATTAGCATGGCTTTTTGAACAAGTACCATGTTCTTTTGATATGGTACCATTGTTTTTGGATATGTAGTGTACTATGATGTTATCATGGCATTTTAACATGGTACCATGGTTATTTGACATTTACCGTGGAATTAGCATTTCTTTTAAATTGTACCACAGTTTTTGGACATGCACCATGGTATTATCATGGCTTTTTAAACAAGTACCATGGTCTTCTGACATGGTACAAAGGTTGTTGGACATTTACCATGGTATTAACATGATATTTTAAAATGGAACCATGGTCCATGGACATTTACCATGGTATTAGCATGTTTTTTTAATTGTACCACAATTTTTAGACATTCACTATGGTATTACAATGGTTTTATCACATGGTATCATAATTTTGGACATACAAATGGTACATTTTGGACACCATAGTATTAACATTGGTTTTTGAACAAGTACCATGTTCTTTTGACATGGTACCATGGTTTTTGGACATGTACTATGATATTACCATGGTATTTTAACATGGTACCATGGTTATTTAAAATGTACAATGGAATTAGCATGTTTTTTTAACTGTACCACAGTTTTTGGACATGCACCATGGTATTATCATGGCTTTTCAAACAAGTACCATGGTCTTCTGATATGGAACAATGGTTGTTGAAAATTTTCCATGGTATTAACATGATATTTTAACATGGTACCTGTGACGAGTGGGGGCGGGGCCGAGAGCCGTGGGAACGGAGCGAGGCCGGTGGAGTAATTGATGATGACTATGTCTATGATTTACTGTGGTATTATCATGTTTTTTTTATTGTACCACAGTTTTTTGACATACACCTTGGTATTAACATTAGTTTTTGAACAAGTAAAATGTTCTTTTGACATGGTACCATGGTTATTTGACATTTACCATGGTATTAGCATGTTTTTTTTTAATTATACAACAGTTTTTAGACATGCAGCATGGCATTACAATGGTTTTATCATGCAGTATAATGGCTTTGGACATGCACCATAGTAATACCATAATTTTTAGATACAGTATGTACCATGGTATTATGATGTTTTTGACATGGTACCAAGAGCTTGGACTGTGGTATTAAAATTGATTTTTGAACAACAAATACCATGGTCATTTGACATGATATTATGGTTTGTGGACATTTACCATAGTAGTATCATGTTTTTTTTTTACTGTACCACAGTCTTTGGACATGCAACATGGTATTGGTAATACTTTCAAATATTTTCAAATATGAACCATTTCAATGACATGTAACCATGGCTTTTTGATCATGTATCATGATCACAGCATGTTTTTTGTACATTTACCACAAACTACCATGCTTATCTGGACATATACAAATGTTCTGCCTTAGAATGGTTATTACCTGTGTCTTTTGTCTGTGTTTTGAACCTCCTTGTTTTGTACTGAATGTAGGGACAACACATCAGACCAAGTTGGTGAAGAGGTTTGTCCTAGAGACTTCTGCTTCATCAGTTTGGCTGTAAAACAGCATGAAACAAGGCTAAACTCAAGTCCATTTGCATAAAATTGACATCAGCATTTGTTGCAGCACTTGTTGCTCCAATCTGTCTGCATAATTCCTGCCTAATACCTAAAGGACCAATCCCTTAACCCTCATGATTGAAATCAATGTCACTCCTACCATTTTCGCCTCTTGGGTACTGAAGTTTTGCATAATCTGCTCCACTGTTGCTGGACTGAAGGCTCCACTGATCCAGGTCCTGCTCTATGCTGTAGAGGTCAGTTTTGGAGAGGACTGGTGTGCTGGTGTATGGGTCTGGACCCTGAGAGTACAGGCTGCACACGTCATGACCATCTGCATCGGCTCGGTTAATGGTACAGTATATTGTGCCTTCATTAGAGGTTGGGCTGTACTTCCCATTCTGGCTCAGATAATTGGATAATCCTGAAGCTGGAAAACAGATTAATGAGTTATAGGAGATTTGATTTGTAAGTGTGACAGTACCATAATGTAGGGGAACGCCCATGACAGAGATCTTACTGTTGTAGTATTGATCTGTGGAATCAAGTCTGCCTGCACAGCAGTTGACAGAGTCTTTTCCATTTTGAGAGAAGTTGCTGGTAGGCCACGAGTCAGCCAGCCAAGGGTAGTTACCCAAGTGTGACTCCAGCAAACATGGCCTGTAAAGGAAATTAAATAATTTAATTGAAAATAAATTATTTTACATTAAATATAAAAAAGTGTTACACTTATTTTTTAAGAAATAATAATATATGTGTGTGTGATGCGATCTAGGAAAACCCACCACATGGTGAAATTTTACCTTTTTTAGGTTTTGATACCATATGAAAGATGGATTCAAGCCCTTTCCAAAACTGTTTTTATTTTGTTCATAGTGGCTATCTGAATTTGGCTGATAGCTATGATTTTCAAGAATGGAATTTTGAGAAAAACAGGTTTAAAGTGAGGCAAAGAAAATAGAAACACAACCGTCAAGTATCACAAATAGAAGTCACTTTACTGTGGTAAAAGACTTATTTTAGTCACTGTATATGATGTAAAAGATACAAAATGACCCCAAGGAACACACAACACTTGCAAACATTTGAACATTAAGTGTATATATCTGTTCATAAAACATCACAGATTACAGTGTGCAGGCTATCTCCAATTCTTCTCTTGTTCTACTCTGGACTTATTCCTGGCCCAGGCACAGTTCGGGGTTGTAACTTGTAGTTTTTCCGTTGTTTATCATGGGCATAGTCTCTGAAATTTTGATCACACCTTGTATGTTTAGATAGCACGAATAGTGTACCTTGTAGTTTACATTTAGGAAAGCGAGCACAACTGTTCGCGCACCTCAAGACAGTCATCGGACTTCTCCTCATCGGATTATTTATTTATTTTTTTTTTATTAATTAATAATACTCATTTTAATGTTCATCTTTCTTTACTTTTCCTGACCACTTTCCATGCTCTACTGTGGGTAAATTTGAATTCTCCTATGATACAGACCTTCCATTTATAAGATCCGACCCATCACCACGAGAGAGTGCGACTAAAGAAAAAAATATTAAAAAGAATTTATCCCAAAAGCTCTTTTGACAACATGATTTTGAGACACACATTGTTAGTTTTGTGCTAGTATGGAAAGACGGTTACCTGCGGGCGTATATGCAAAGGAAGTAGTATAGTGTCCAAGTTCTTTCCTCCTCCTGTGTCTGCAGTAGATCCAGGCGCTGAAACCCATTAGAACCATCCAGGATGATACACCAATCCCGGCGATGAAAGCTGGCTGACGGACCACCCCTGTGATCTGCTCGGATAGGCTGACACTATCATCCTTCACCACTGACAAGGACTGATCTATTGCTACTTCTGATTTAAGATATAAGGAGGAAATGGAAAAAAGTGAATAAGAGCAATTATGTGAAAACGGAAAAGAGACAGAAGAGTAAATGCTTCTTGTCTTATACAGGAAACATTTTATCAAAATATATTTCCCCAATCATCTATCTTCAACTGACACACAGCACGAAACTCCCTAACATTTTCGATTCCTTAATATAAAATACGAGTAAATGCTGAGATAAGAATCTGTTAGGTGGGATAAATGTCACCATCAGAGGTGTGTGGTAAATATTTTTTATAAACCTGCTGGACAAATCCAGCTTAAACTGGCAGCTGTGTTTTGGACAGCACAAAACATGGTAGCAGGATTAATAGCTGGCCTAGCTGATTATTAGCTGGAACAAGCCGCTCATTAGCTGGACAAGCTGGTCCAAGAAGATTATCGCTTGTTCAGTCTGGCCAAGATGGTTATTAGATAGTCAAAACTAGTTATTAGCTAAAACTGGTGAAGATGGTCATTAGCTTGTCCAAGCAGGTTATTAAGCAATATCGTATCGCATATCGAATATCGCATTTTTTAACAAGGTATCGCATATCGCATTTTTCTTCAATATCGCACAGCCCTAGTCCAAGCTGGTTACTAACTGGTCACTGCTGGTCTTAACTGGTTCAATCTGGCTGTTAGCTGGCCAAGATGGTTATTAGATAGTCAAAACTAGTTATTAGCTAGATCAAGCATTTGGTTTTTGGCTTGTTTAAGAAGGTTATTAGCTAGCCAAAATGCTTATTAG
Organism: Sinocyclocheilus anshuiensis; assembly: GCF_001515605.1. Classification (NCBI taxonomy): domain Eukaryota; kingdom Metazoa; phylum Chordata; class Actinopteri; order Cypriniformes; family Cyprinidae; genus Sinocyclocheilus; species Sinocyclocheilus anshuiensis. The sequence goes on along the minus strand of NW_015551101.1, from coordinate 531,326 downwards.
CAGGTCTAAACTGGTTAGTAGTTGGCTCAAGCCAGTCATTAACAGGCCAAGACGGTTATTAGTCCAAGCTGGTTATTAGCTGGTCACAGCTGTTTTTTAGCAGGTTCAATCTGGCCATTACCTGGCCAAGATGGTTATTAGCTAGCCAAAATGAGCAGGTCTGGTTATTAGTTGGATCAAGCCAGTCGTTAGCTGCCCAAAATTGTTATCTGTTCAAGCTGGTTATTAGCTGGTCACTGCTGGTTTTTAGCTGGTTAAATCCGGCCTTTAGCTGGCCAAGAGTGTTATTAGCTGGTCAAACTAGTTAATATGTGGATTAAGCATTTGGTTTTTGGCTTGTTCAAGCAAGCTATTAGCAGCCAAAATTAACAGGTCTACGCTGGTTATTTGTTGGATCAAGCCAGCCATTATCTGGCCAAGATGGTTATTAGTCCAAGCTGGTTATTAGCTGGTCATTAGCTTTTTATCTGGTTCAGTCTGGCCGTTGGCTGGACAAGGCATTTAAATAGCTGGCAAAGATGGATAGTGGCTTGTCCAAGCAGGTAATTAGCTAGCCAGAATGGTTATTAGCAGGTCTAAACTGGTTATTAGTTGGATCAGGTCGGTCATTAGCTGGCCAAGCTGGTCAAACTGGTCACGGAATGGCCCAAGCAAGTTATTAGCTGGTCAAAGCTGTTTTTAACTGGTTCAATCTGGTCATTACCTGGCCAAGATTAGCTATTCCAAGCTGTTTATTAGCTGGTCAATGCTGGTTTTTAACTGGTTCAATCTGGTTGCTAGGGGACCAAGATGGTTAGCTGGACCAAGCATGTTAATAGCTGGTGAAGAGGGTTATTAGCAGGTCTAAACTGGTTGTTAGTTGGATCAAGCCACTCATTAGCTGGTCAGTGCTGGTTTTCAGCTGGTTCAATCTGGTCATTACCTTGCCAAGCTGGTCGAAGCTGGTTATTAGTTGAATCAAGCCACTCATTAGCTGGCCAAGCTGGTCATTACATGGCATCTAGTATGACAACCTGGTAACTGGTTTGTTGACCAGCTTAGACCAGTTAGAAACCAGCTATCATGTTTCAAAAAGCAGCTACTAGTTTAAGGTGTTCCTGGGAGGAAATGATGGCAGTACTCACTCAGGAAGATGAACACGGGTTGGCTATGAGTGCCCACTCCTGCAATTGTCACCGCTGCGACCTGCACGCGATACATAGACTCGGGCAACAGCCCGTCCAACAGCACCCACAGCGTATCCCCATCCACACTCCTGTTGATCATCTGCTGAGACTCGTTTCCTACACACCACACCTGTACGACCCAGAAACAGACATCAGCCATTACTATTTTACTTAGCGGTCACTGAGAGGCTCTCCACATAAAGGCTTCACCGGTCTCACCCTGTACTCTAGTATGAGCTCTTCTGGCACATCAGGGGGAGGAGGCTGCCAGGACACTCGCACAGTTGAACTGTTACTTAACTGCACCACGCTGACTCCCTGAGGAGGGCCGCTCAGCACTAAAAGCAGAAATGATGGGCAAATGTCAAAACATTAACATTACAGCAAAAGTTTGAGGGTAAAATGAAAGAGTTGCATATCAAAACAAGTCTTGCCTTCATCAGGAGTGTGAACCACAGCTATTTCACTGTCAATCCCCTGAAACTCATTGTAATACGGTCTCATTTTGAACTCGTATTCTTTTCCTCTGTGTAGCTCTGTTAGGACAGCAGTGTGTAGGGGACCTGCTTTTATGTCCTGGATCATCCACGCACTCCCCACAGGCCTGTAATACATCCTGTAACCTTCAATATAGCGAGGATGCCGGTCAAGCTGAAATAATATCAACACATACATATGGTATCATGAGTTTCAGATCTTGTGAATGGCCATGTAATTTTGCCTCATTTATATGTGGGTCAAAGACGTTAAGTTGTCCGCATCAAAAGAAATTTAGGGTGTATTCACACAAGGAAAGTCCGCTAGTTCACTTGCTTTGGTCCGGACCAAATACAATGTTTATTTTTTTTGTTTGGTGTGGTTTGCTTTCACACTGCCCTTTTTGCAAGTGAACCAGAAATTGTAAACAAAACCACACGTGTGCTAAGGTCATCCATTCATTGGACAGAAATTCTCAAGCAGGGAAAACAGGAAGTGCAAAACAGGCTAATCATTGAGATCTTTCGTAGAGCAATTTTTATTCTTTTACTGATTTAGTGTTATCAGATACTAATGCAATATGAAGAAACTTATGAGCATCATATGAGACAATGTCATACAATGTTGTAAGTACGACTTGCTGAAAATAAAATCTATAGATAAAATACTTAAAGCATATCACAATGCCAGTTTAAACATTTAACCTAGATAAATGTGCGCTATTAGGCGCATATCCAATCGTTTGTGCGGAGAGTGGAAGCTGACGCTTCAGGACATCAGTGGAAACAAATTAAATGCGCTGTCATTTTTGCTCATACAGGTAAGAATAATATATCGTTCGGAACTGTAAAGGGTCTATTTGTGTGCACTCACAATATCAACAAAACGTTGTG
>NW_015551101.1:500715-528620 GCF_001515605.1 Sinocyclocheilus anshuiensis | reverse complement strand
GCGCTGTCATTTGTGCTCATACAGGTAAGAATAATATATCGTTCGGAACTGTAAAGGGTCTATTTGTGTGCACTCACAATATCAACAAAACGTTGTGTTTTGTCAAATAAAGAAAACAAATAGGATGCGCTTGCTGTCTCGGTGTTGAACAGGAGCGCTTCACAAAAATGAACCAATAACGAATATTTTCCTTACAGATGATGAATATATCTATAGAAAGCTTTAAATGACCACAAAACGAAATCATTCAAATCCCAAAAAACCCTTTCATTATGTAATCCGTAAAGATGCATTTTTTTAAGTGTCCATGATGAACAAATAAGTTTTTGGAGAATAAAATGTCAAAATTTGGTTTAAATAATGTTACATTGTCATTCAGTATAACACAATATTTATGTAAAAAACAACATGCTTATTCATTATTGTACATATTAAAATATATAAAAGAATATGGGAGCATATTACATTTGATTGTGTTTTAAATGAGTAAAAAATTCTTACTGACAAATGGGCAAAACCTAGGATAGTGGCAAATTTAAAAAATGTAAAATTACAACTAATTAGTATTTGGGGTGAAAGTAATAAGTCTTTTAATGTCATAAATTGATTTTTGTTGTAAATATGCCTGACAAGATTGTTACACCGAATGACATTTTAGTGGTCTGTAAATCAGGGAAAAATGTATGATATTTATTTTTTGCTCAGAAAAACAAAAACAAAATTGCAAGTAATTAAACAGAAAACTTTTTTATTTTTGGGGGGAAAAACAACAACAATTTAAAGCAGTATTACACTTATTTTTTTAATGCTTAAACCATTTTTCGTCTTTGACCCATGTACTAATGTACTGATATTTACTTATTTCTCATCATTTACCATCCCATTCAAAATGCATGTCTACATATGTACATCAAATCATATACTCACAGTCCATGTGATTTGAACACTTGTAGGGCTCAAGACTTTGGGTGTCTGCAGACGAACCTTGACCCCTCCTAAATCCATCTGCACATGTGCCTGGTCTTTCCCCTGACCTTCTGGACCATCTGAAAATGTACACACACAAAATGATGCTGATGTGCACAAACCATAAAAACAGCCATCACACACACTACACCAAAACTACACTCACCTTGTGTTCGGACTGGCTCTGAGATGGGGCTAGGGTCACTCAGGCCGTAGGAGTTGACCGCTCGGATGATGAAAAGGTACACGGTATTGGGGTAAAGCCCAGACACTGTGTGCTTCTCTAGCCTCACGAGATCAGCTACAGTCTGCCATGTGCTGCCCACTGACTGACTGGAATAAGACACAGGAAATTAACACTACATTAATTCACAAAACACATTTCCAGCTTTACAATCAAAATGAATGAATTCCATATTAATGTGTCAAGTTGCAGCTTACAGTTAAGCTGATGGGATATATTACTGTATTACATTATTAATAAATGTAATTATTTAATATTATTTATCTTTGCTACTGATGCGTTTTTAGAAAAGAACTAATTTATTGTGAATTGCTGCGCTTTGCGTCATGCCTAATAACATCCCTTATCCATCAGAAAAAAATCAGTGCAATGCTCATCCATACACATGAAAATACATTATTTGAATTATGACAGGGTTCAATTATACAACAGAGGATACGCATTTCAATGTTCAAATAATTGTTATATTAGTAATTCTGTTCGGTGTTGGGGAAGCTACTTTGAAACTGTAGCTTGTCACAAATCACAAGCTACTCATAATTTAAATATATTATATTAAAGCTACTCTTTAAAAGAATTAGTTAGCTACATTACAAGCTACTAACAAAGACACTGAAGACATATAAGGGATCTGTATCAGATATATATATGTGGTTGGTTTGGGGTCAGTAAAATTAATACTTTTATTCAGACAGGATGCATTAAATTGCTCAAAAATAACAGTAATGACATTTATTATGTAAGAAAAGGTTTCCATTTCAAATAAATGCTGTTGTTTTGAACTTTTTATTCATCATAGACTTGTTCCACATAGAGGTTCCACAAAAAATATTAAAGGGGTCATATGATGCTGCTAAAAAGAACATTATTTTGTGTATTTGGTGTAATGAAATGTGTTTACGCGGTTTAAAGTTAAAAAAACACATTATTTTCCACATACTGTACATTATTGTTTCTCCTCTATGCCCCGCCTTTTTGAAACGCGTCGATTTTTACAAAGCTCATCGGTCTGAAAAAGCGAGGTGTGCTGTGATTGGCCAGCTATCCAGTGCGTTGTGATTGGCCGAATACCTCAAGCGTGAGACGGAAATGTTACGCCCCTCACATACTGTTGATGCCGTGTCCCGGCCGGAGCGACGAGACAACAAACAAAGTAGTTTCGCTTTCACAACGAAACACAGCGTCTCCACGACATAGCTGCAGCGTCAACAATACTACAGTGAGAATAAAAGTTACGCCTTCTTTCTTTGCGTGAACATTTGGGAGGCGTTATGCAAATCTTCCCACATAGTGACGTAGGTATGTTGGGGCGTGTTAGAACGAGCCGTTTTAGGTAGGCGTGGCTGACTCTTAACTTTTATAAAGAATATCTCTTTGGATTTGAGACTTTAGTCTTTGCAACTTTACAGATCTTCTTTATGCACCAAGAGCTTGTAACACTCCAAAGAGAAAGGAAAAATTGAAATCGCATCATATGACCCCTTTAAGCAGTACAACTGTTTTTAACATTGATAATAATAGTAATGTTTCTTAGGCATCACATCAGTATATTTGAATGATTTCTGAAGGATCATGTGACACTAAAGACTGACGTAATGACTTCTGAAAATTCAGCTTTGCCATCACAGGAAGGAATTGGAATTCAAAATATACTGAAATAGAAAACAGTTATTTTAAATTGTAATAATATTTAACAGTTTTACTGTTTTTATTTTTGTTCAAGTAAATGCAGCCTTGCTGAGAATAAGAGCCATCTTTCAAAACAGAACCCAAACTTTATATGCTATTTAGAATGATACATAAATCTAGGATTCAGTTTTCAATTATATAACATTAACACTACGTAGATTTATACTAAACTCTAAATAGATAATATATAATATAACTGAATAACAGTGATAAACAGCAGTAATTAACCAAGTAATAATTCAAACTGTTTTTGAACCAGTTCCTTAAAATGAATGATCTGACTTTCTAAATCAATCTGACTTCCCAACTCTATTTGAGAGATACAGACGTTCTAGTAGAGCCTGTTTATTCATTCCCTCAGCTTGCTCAGTTGTAAGGTGGCTGTGTACAGAATACAAACACCTGCTATTTTGCCATACCGCTACCTGTCGAAAAAATAGCATGTTACTAGAAAACCTGCAGCTTTTCAAAAACAGCTGCACTATTGTCATGCAAATGAAAAATGTATTTAACTTTGTAGCAAGTTTGTTACTCCCCAACAGACTAATGTCTTGTGTGAATAAAAAAGCTTCACTAGCATGCTGAATTGGACACATTGGCCTTTGTTAATGAGAAAAAATGAGCACGGAGCAGGGTGTGAAGGACAATGGAGAGGATCTGGCCTCGTCTCCATGCACCGTGAGCACATAAGGTCTGCCCAGTCGACTTCTCGGACTGTGCGCACGACCATGACCTCTCAACAGAGCGAGCTGCACTATAAATCCGAGCGTCTCCTTAACAAGGTGTCAGAGCAGAGCTAAATAACGACTTGGCCTCTACCCTCGGCCTCCCTGCATCACCCTCCCTGCTGCTCTCCTGGCGGGACAATAATAGAGCCTTCTGTTCATCTGACCTCCACAGAGCCCAGAGGGACAAGTTCTGCTGAATTCTAACTGCAGCCCCAGGGAACATCCAGCCTGCAAGAGAGCAATGCTTCACTCTCACTTTACCATAAACTTCCATACGCTCTGACACTCTGAATGACTTCTCCAACAAAACCGGCACTATAATGAGAATGTCTGCCACTCGCTCTACCCATCAGGCCACTGGAGAGGTTGTAGGACCCCCTTCCTCATATATTTCTTTTTAATATGTAGCAGTGCTGCAGACTTTAAATCCATGCAGGAACTGACTGAATGCATTCCCCAATATTAGATAAAGTGCAAACTTTGCAGGAGAGGAATATTCCAGGCTCAATGCAAGTTAAGCTGTATCGACAGCATCCGTGACAGGCTTTTGATTACCACAAAACTCGGCCCTCAGTGTGTAAACACAAGCACAAGTCATATGTAATCCATACGTGGGCAGAAATGAAAAGTGGCTCAGGTGAAAAAAATCCCACTGAATTTTAAAAAGCAGGAGAAATGCTCCATAACATGTTCCTCTGTTTTTCTTATTTGTAACATCTGATATAGTTCTTAATATTTTATTCTAGGTCTAGTTATACACAATGTGACAGAAAATATGAGTATTGGTTTTTATTGGTGACACTCTAATATCCAATTATAAAAGATATAAAAAGATGACACAGCGTGATTTTATACCGTTAGAAATAAACAACCCCATAAAGGTGAAAAAATGCCCCTGAAAATCAAATCCAGGGGGCCAATATTGCCTCTTAATGGAAAATTGGATTTCTGACACTGAAAGTGTGTATAGTAATGCATTACAATAGAAGTCTATAAAGCAAAGCCCTGCACTGGAGTAAACCTTGTAACTTTCTCATGATGCGCATAAAGATCCAGAAAGGGTTGTTTACACTGAGGAAAAACATAGGAATTACATATCCAGACGTTTATCCACTTAGAAAAGTAGTGCCACCTCAAAAGGCTGATTTGGGTAAAATAACAGCTCATATGACACACATATTCATACAAAATGTTAGCATTTTAACTAAAATCAAAGCTGTATGTTTATACTTTTAAACCTTCCAAAATGCTTGTTCCATAAATCACAAGTCTTCAACTTTTTCAGGCTAAGGACTTCTTGGTAGATAAGGAGACATTTGTAGAAGAAAAATAAAAACTAAACTAAACTACAACATAATACAACAAACTAAACCTATAATAAAGTGTATGGTACCACATTTATGGATTTATACACACAAACGACATGAGGGTGAAATATTAAATTTCCAATAAAAATATGCATTTTTGGCTAAATTTATGCTGCTCGCATTAACAGCCAGAACGATCAAAAAACAAAAATGTTCCTAAGGATGCACAAGGCTATTGATGTATACACTTTAAACCCTTTGGTAACACTTTACAAAAAGGTCCCATTAGTTAACATTAGCTAATGCATTAACTGATATCAGCTAACTATGGGCAAGACATTTGTTAACTGTATTTGTTAATTTTCATTAACATTAGTTAATGGAAATACAACTGTTCATTGTTCATGTTACCTTAGGTCCATTAAAGGGATAGTTCACCCAAAAATTAAAATTCTGTCATTAATTGCACCCTCATCATGTCGTTCCAAAACCGTAAGACCTTTGTTCGTCTTCAGAACACAAATTAAGATATTTTTGATGAAATCCGAGAGCTTTCTGACCCTCCATAGACGGAAATGAAACTGACATGTTCAAGGCCCAGAAAGGTAGTAAGGACATCGTTAAAATAGTCCATGTGACATCAGTAGTTCAACCATAACGTTATGAAGCTACGAGAAAACTAAAATAATGACTTTATTCAACAATTTCTTCTCTTGCGTGTCAGTCTTCAACACATACTCATAAGAGTACCATGTTGAATAAAGTTGTTATTTTTGTTTTCTTAGTGTCTATGGAGGGTCAGAAAGTTCTGAGATTTCATCAAAAATATCTTAATTTGTTTTCTGAAGATGAACGAAGTTCTTACTGATTTGAAACGACATGAAGGTAAGTAATTAATGACAATTTTTATTACTGGGTGAACTAACCCTTTAAATACTATTAACAGATACCAGAGGTGGAAAGTAACGAATTACATTTACTTGCGTTACTGTAGGCAAGTAATTTTTACTCTGAGTAAATTTTAAATGAGCTACTTTTTACTTTTACTTGAGTAGATTTTTAGACCGGTACTTTTACTTGTACTTAAGTAAAATGTAATTAATGTAATAGTACTTTTACTTGAGTAGAATATTTTCGTACTCTTTCCACCTCTGACAGATACAACCTTTGATTGTAATTATGCATTAATAAATGCTGAAATTAACATCAGTTAAGATTAATAAATGCTTAAAAAATAAAATAAAGTATTTTTTCATTGTTAGTTCATGTTAACTAATGTAATTAACTAATGTTATTAAATGGAACCTTATTTTAAAGTGTTACCAACCCTTTAAATGAAAGTAAAAAGGTGAAAAGTGATTCAAACAGTAGTAATTTAGCATTAATAAAGATATAAACCTGAAAGCCTCGATGATGTAGGAAGTGACAGCAGCTCCGCCCTCATGTGGGTTGGGCTGCCAAGTGAGAGTGACGCTATTTGAGGTCACATCTGTCACCACGGGCTTCTGAGGAGGACCAGGCAGCTGCAGGGACTGCGAGACCCGCGGGACGGAGGACGTTCCAGTCGCTAAACACAAGATACAGAGTCAAATGTGACTGCGTCAAGGGTGCATTCTTGTCCAAGGACATTTGACTGCACATTGAAATCATCAGTACAACGTGTTTGTTGAAGTGTCAGACTTTTCAAAGTCTTATAGAGAGCTGTGTTACAGAGAAGAATGCTTGAATGCTACCTTTCACTGTCACGGTCCCACTCCAACTCGTCTCACCAGTGGAACTGGATGCGACACAGGTGTACGTCCCTGAGTCGGTCTCCTAGCAACAGAGAAGACAAAATCATCTCTGAAAGACGGCGAAGATAATTGCGAGCATGCAATGTTTCTGAAGTATTTGTGTGCTTTTCTCGTTCTCTCCAAATGATGCGGATCAAATGTATTGTTTCAGCCGATCAGTCATTTCAATTTGTTTTCAGTTAGTTTGAGGTCGTGACTGTTAGATCTCCTCTAAGATCACTTTTGACATTCTCAACGGCTGTTTTATATTCTGCGTACCGCAGTGCAATCTGTCAAACGTCTCAATTAAGATATACAGACCTTGTACCACAGATGGCATTCATATTGGAATGTTTTTGAAATGTGAAGCAAAGAAAAGCTGTACAATACACAGCTGCTTTTCTCAAGTTACTTAAACTAACTTTTGAATGACAATGTCTTTTGAATGCTATATCAGGGTCAAAATTCTGCATTTAAAAACGGGTCCCATTTCAGTATGAATTTAAATGGACCTGACCAGATGCTACAAGAATTGCAATTAACACACAACAGAGCAATTTTAATATTCAACACAAGAATGTTTATGATTAAACATAATTATATTATTAATTTGAAGTAATTATGCTTATATACCGATATACCATATTTGTGTACACTATAGCGCATACTATAACAACACACTCTTTATTTTTATTAATTAATAAAAAAATAAATACTTTGCGATAAACACAAAATAAATAGACATTTTTTAAATGATATATATAAAAAAAAAAATAAAAAAAATTAGTGCATTCTGGGAAATGAAGCATTGCTCCATTATGGTCCATAAAAAATATAGTTAATTTATCGAATAAAATGCAGGTAATTGTCACGAATTCGGGTATTGTTTAGCCCGTACCCCTTTCCGAGTCTCTGTGTTTTCCTTGTTTTGCCTTGCCTTGCCTGTTTCCGCGGTTTCTGATCTTTGCCTGTATTCCTGGATTTTTCCCTCTCGTCTCGCCCCTGTGATTCTGTCTGCCGATCGGTGACCTACGCTAGCCCTGGGACTATTCTTGTGTTTTGCCCGCCATATACCTGTTTGCCATTGTTTGACCCTGCCTGTTTTCCACTTCTCTTTAATAAAGCCTGCAGATGGATCCACACGTCTCACGTCTCGTCAGCCCCGTTACAGTAATATTAAACAACTAATTTTGGTGATTAATATCATAAAATGTTTCTGGAATTATTCCATATGTTTATGTGTGTATAAAAACAGTTAAAATAAAATAAAATAAAATAAAATAATATAATATAAGGATTAATGTTTTATTTCATTACAACATAATACAACATAAACTATAATAAAGTGGATGGTATCACTTTTATGGATTTACACACACAAAGGACACGAGGGTGAAATATTAAAATTCCAAATAAAATACACATTTTTGGCTAAATGTATGCTGTTTGCATTAACAGCAAAACGATAAAAGAAAAAGAAAAATACAATAATGTTCCTAAGCGTCATTTTTTCAAATGTACGTATTTATTTATTTATTTTTGAAAGATTTTTTGTGTGTGTGTGTGTGTGTGTGTAATGAAAACTGAATTGGTGCATTCTGGGAAATGCTCCATTAAGGTCCATAAAAATTAAAGTTAATTAATCAAATAAAATGCAGGTAATATTAAACACAACTAATATTGATAATTCATTAATTGAATTCTGGATGGCACACAACCATGATTCTTTTATGTTATGTTATGATATAAGATGTATGATGCTGCTTTAACATTCAACAGAGAGTGCCACAGAGTAATATTAGCAAATTAAATATTTCAGTCCTCCATCCTTATTTGATAGGCTAATATTTCTGTTATGTCAAACACTATATCATGACATGACAGATTTGGCTGGTTGTTTAGATGTATTGCACTCAGAGCTTTAAGTCTTGAGCTATTTTCCCACTGAATCTACTTGATGAATGAATGCCAAACTCAATTAAAACAAATCTTACTCTTTTCTCCAAACTTGGAAGGAAACTGCAGATTAGTGTCACTTCCACTTTATCAGTGTAATTTCGTGTGCGTAATTACATTTGAGCTAAATGTTCGCAGAGCTTCTCCGAGCGATCAAATCTGTTGGTTATTGATTTATGAATGTTACGTGGCTAAATGTGTTTTGCATGCGCTGATGGAAACCCTGCCTCGAGTAAGAAACGCTCAAGTGGACACCATTATTTCAGGTGTGCTTGTGAACGTCTTACTTAGTTTGAAATGTTTTCTCAGAGGCTCTCTGTCCAGGGAGCTTTTATACCCTGATATACCATATTTCTGTACACTGTAGTGCAATATTGTAAGAACACATTCTTCATTTTTATCAATTAATAAAAAATACATTGCAATGAATACAAAATAATTAGACATTTTTTTAATTTAATTATTTCTTTCAAATAATGAAATTTCTTTATTTGGACTAAATTCTGGAAAATTAAGCATTTATCCATTACAGTCCATAAAATTAAAGTTAATTTATCAAATAAAATGCAGTTAATATTAAACACAACTAATATTGATAATTAATATCAGAAAATGCGTATGTGTGTATATAAAATAGTTAAAATAACGTATAACATAACATAAGATAGCATAACGTAGCATAGCACAACATAACATAACATAACATAACATATAACATAGCATAACAGCATAGCATAGCATAACATAACATAACATTATAATTTTTACTACTTCATTTCAGGAATTGAATTCTGGCACATAAGAATGATTCCGATATGTTATGTTACGATATAAGATGTATGATAGGCTGCTTTAACAGCTCCACAGAGTTATATTAGCAAATTAATTATTTCAGTCCTACATCTTTATTTGATAGGCTAATATATCTGTTATGTCAAACACTATATCATGACATGACAGATTGTAGTTTAGATGTATTACACTCAGAGCTTTACGTCTTGAGCTATTTTTCCACTGAACCAACTTGATGAAGGAATGACAAAATCAATTAAAACAAATCTTTCTCTTTTCTCCAAACTTGGAAGGAAACTGCAGATTAGTGTCACTTCCACTTTATCAGTGTAATTTCGTGTGCGTAATTACATTTGAGCTAAATGTTCGCAGAGCTTCTCCGAGCGATCAAATCTGTTGGTTATTGATTTATGAATGTTACGTGGCTAAATGTGTTTTGCATGCGCTGATGGAAACCCTGCCTCGAGTAAGAAACGCTCAAGTGGACACCATTATTTCAGGTGTGCTTGTGAACGTCTTACTTAGTTTGAAATGTTTTCTCAGAGGCTCTCTGTCCAGGGAGCTTTCGCTTTTCACAGCCCTAATCAAAGCAAACAATTCACATCTTTGTCTGAAGCGTCTGTCAAATACCTTCAAGCAGCTGATGTGTAAAGTGCCGTTTTCCATTAGGCTTATGTGAATGTCATCGCTCAGAACGCTTTGGCCATCCTTCTCCCACCTGACGCTGGGGATTGGGCTGCCCATCACATGGCACTGGAGTAGGGTGCTGGAGCCTAAAGCGAGCGTCTGGTTGGCTGGGCCCTGTCGGATAATTGGAGGGACGAGATCTGATGGGCCTGGAGGATAAACAGCAGAGTGTGTTTGTGAGGAGTGTGTGTTTGCATCTGTCCAGTTGTCTAACAGTGCTTCTGGCATCCAAAGATCAGTCCGACTTACTTGTACGGCTACGGAAGTGCAACTGGCAGTCAGAGTTAATCACACTTTGAGAACACAATGGCACAAAAGATGAAGATATTGTGAAATTGGGGTGATGGGTCAGTATGGTTGACTAAGACTAGTTATTTCAGGGTATCTGCAGAATTGTAAAACCTGCAGGAGTAAAATGAATAACGCATACAAAACAAACCCATACAATCTCAAAATAAAGCATGTTTCTCAGATTCTTACTTGATTAAACAGGCTACGGCACATTTTCAACAGCAAAACAGGCTTATTGTAAGTTTAAAAAAATACTCAAGACATCAATACATATGAACTAGAGTCTATCCATATTGGATTTGCTGATATGATGATATTAAAGAAAGGCACTTAAAAGATTATTGTGTTGATACTAATAAAATCTATATATTGAATCTTTTCTTACTGTGACGGGGCGGCTCAGAGAGAAGCCACAAGAGTTTTACATTTAATTAAACACCAGATACAGTTTATTGTGTAAGCACAATACCAATAATATTCAGAAAAAAAGATTTGATGCATAATGCAGGACTTTCAATTACAAACAAGCCCTCCAAAAAACCCGGGACTTTTATTTTGAAGTGTCAATGCTTTACTTCTTCCAGCTACTCATTCAAAATGACGAGGAAGCAATACTCTTACAAAAATCCTCAACATATTACAATATAAATGCCGTAAGGTAAATATTCATCAACAGCAGATCATAAACAATCGCTTGGCACAAATGACTGTGAACTGCTCTAAAACCATGAGCCTGCAGAACATGCAACAGCACAGCTTCTTGACTTTGAAACGTGGAGACCTCACAATTTATTTAATCACATCATTGCCTTTAATTATATCATTCCACAAGTATTGTATTTGTCACTAAATTTAACACCGCTTAAAATTAGAATTACATTTATGATATTTAAGAGTTTTTATGGCCTTAAGTTTTATGAAACTGAATGTATGACTTTTAAGGACCGGCAGAGACCCTGAATTATTGAAGCCAACTAGTTTATTATAAAAGGAGATGCTGCAAAATTTGAAAATGAAGTAGGTTCAAGCACACTTCACTTTTAGTGATCCCTCAGCAAGCACCATTAATTAAAAACTAGCTTTATGACTTCAAAATGAAGAGCCATGTGCATTGTGTGTGTTCACGCTCAGGCGGTTTGTTAATGCTAGGGGTTTTCTTCACAGTTATCTCCAGAGATGCCATTTGCTGGGTGTGATGAACTGTAATCCCAGATACTCACCAGTTTCCACTTCCAGCAGAGCCTTGGTGAGGACACTTCCTGCCACACTGATCGCCTGGCAGATATAGTAGCCGGAGTCCTCAGAGTGAACATCAGAGATGGACAGCTCTCCGCTCATGGACACAGAATAACGGCCCGACTGAGAAGGAGGTTGGCCGGGGAAAAGCAGCATCTACGACAGAGGACAGACTCTTGAGTTCACACCACACTGTGGGCAAATTACCCAGTGTTCAGAGAGACTGAATGTCTGATTTACAAATTCCAAACAGCCAGGGAAAACAGGATCGTTCTTGTTCTTTTGAAGTAAAAGAGTTCGATGAACTATGTAGTCATACTCTAATGTTTATAATGCAATGCTCTTGAACAGTTAAAGGTAGAGTAATAAAAGCAGCATTTTATTTAAAGGACAGATGTAAAGCTGTAAAGTCATGTACTGAACAACATATTGGTACCATAACAGTTATTAGCGATTTTTTAATATTTAATTGTTTGTGCTCATTTCCTCTTTTTTTACACTATCTTTGCTGTCAACATTAATACTATTAAATGTAATCTTTATAAATGTCAAAATGAATAACCATTTTTCATAATACAAACTATAACGTTGTAGTGTTCAAAATTTACTTGTAGCATTTAAAATAATTAATTTTAGTTTTTAGTATTATATTTTTCATTTATTCAGACAAAACAGAACTGGACATTATATGAAAATAATTGTAATTTTAATTATTTTAATATCCACCATTTATCGTTTATTATCTAACATTAAAATAATGGTCTAACAATTAATAATTCATTTAAAGCATTTATTAATCTAGGTTCATTTGTGTTCAATCATAGTACATTTACATACAACAATTCATATAGTATCATTTAAAAGTTTGGGGTCATTAAGAATTTTTTATATTTTTGAAAGATTTGATAAAAGAATTAAACAGATTAGATAAAATATACAGTAAAACAGTAATATTGTGAAATATTATTACAACTTAAAATAACTTCTATTTTAATATATTTTAAAATATTATTTATTCATGTGACGACAAAGATGAATTTCAGTGTCACATGATCCTTCAAAAATCATTCTAATATGCTGATTTGCTTCTCAAGAAACATCTTATTAATGTTGAAAACAGTTGTGCTGCTTCATATTTTTTTTGGAAACTGTGATAAATTTTTATTTTCAGGAGTTTTTGATGAATAGAAAGTTCAAAGAACAGCATTTATTAGAAATAGGAATCTTTTTTAACATGATTCATGTCTTCACTGTCACTTTGATCAATTTAATGCATCCTTGTTGAAGACAAGTATTTAAGTATCTAAAAAGTAAAATGCTTGAATATGGTGCCTCCAAAATATCTCCAAAAAACTGTAAGCCGATTAAAAGATCTCATCTCCATCAAAACTGATCTGAGCGCTTGTTTGTGTTTTTCTGGCAGTTTAATTCGCTGAGTGAAGCTGTTTGCTCCTTTGTGGGACTTCAGTGGGGTTAACTGGGGGTACATACAGTAAGTGAGGGGGAATCTATGCACTTCTCTTAAGAGGCTTAAAATGGGCAAGTAATGGACGAAGGTGAAAAGGCCACAGCCTAATCTGGAACACAGCTGCAAATGGCTTACAAGCGTGAACACGGGGGACGTGCTATAAAATCCATTGCACAGACCACACCCCAAATGACTCCAAAATGATGCGAGCCATCAAGGCTGAGTGGTCTTTAGCTCTCCACCGCAAAGACGGAGGTCTATTTTTAGCATCGAAACACACTCCTGACTGCCATTACACTGAACGCTGTGCTTTTGCTGGCCTATGGGAGCTGCTCTGATACCTGATGTTCCTCTGTGTCAAATTTTCTCCTCCCACTCCTTCACAAGTCTCTCTAGGAGGCCCAACTCTCATTGGTGGTTTCCCATAATGGCTCTGAAAACATGTTGCTTTGTCAAAGGGCCCAGCTTCAGCAATCCAACGCTCTGAATCATCTCTTCAATGCAATCAGCAATACACGACTAATCAGCATCAACAAGGGTAAATATAATCATCGAGAGGCTCTAGGCTTGTTTTCAAGCTCAGGCTAAGTTAATGAGTCACTGATAAACATGCTCTGAGATGCAAATAAATCATCTTTATATGAAGTGATATGCCTTTGATCTCCAATCAGGCTCTTTAAACCCACGCATGACATACAGTGAAGTATTGGATTACTGGGAGACAATGCTGAGCCATCTCATAAGCTTGTATAGTCAAGTATGTACTTGACTATATACTGCATGAATTTCAAAGGTAATATAGTGTATTTATACACTACTGTTTAAAAGTTTGGGGTTGGTAGGATTTATTTAATGTAAAGTCCCTTATGCTTGCTATGGCTGCATTTATTTAATCAAAAATACAGTAAAAGCAGTAATATTGTGAAATTTGATGTCAATGTTAAACTGTTTTATATTTGAATATAAAATGTAATTTATTCCTGTGATGGTAAAGCTGAATTTCAGCTGCAGTCTTCAGTGGCACATGATCCTTCAGAAATCATTTTGATATGCTGATTATTGTGAATGCTGAAAACAGTTCTGCTGTATTTTTATATATTTTTGAAATAATGTTTTTATTGGATTTTTAAAAATACATTTAATACATAATACACATGTAACATTATAAAAATCTTTATATTAATTTTAGGTCAATTTAATAGACCTTTGTTCATTTCTTAAAAAATATCTTACTGAACCCAATATTTTTTTTTTCATTCTTTATTTATTAAAGATTTTTGATTTATAACTTTTTACAGCAGAGCCCGAGATCTGCCCATCTATATAAAAAAAACAAACAAAAACAATAAAAAATAAGCGGGTTACAATTAGGGGTGTGCGATATATATCGTCTGCGATAATATCTTAATCGTTGTTTTAACGATGTGTGATTTGACGTTAATGAGTATTTTGCAAAAACCTTTCAAAACACCTCTACAGAGTGCATGCATACATTACGTGAAGTTTAAACTAGTGCGCGTGCGCATTTAGAATGCGTTCTTTCACTGCATGATTCAGTCTACAATACATTTAGAATGATCACAAATTCATGACATGATGGCAGAAAATGTATATATTTATACCATTTCATATAGTTAATCAATATCAAACAAAGAGTGCCATTTTTTTAAATGAATGAATACAAATGTGAAATGTGCTAAACAAGAAGTTAATTAAGAGACATATTAGACACCATGAATCAAACGTTTAAAGGACTCGGTTCAATCGCAATGACTCACTTATTAACAGTGACTTTCTGCCCCCTACTGGCGATTTTAATTTCACATTCAGGGTATCTTTTATTATTTAAATAATTTCAAACGTTTTATGTTTAATATATCAAAACATTATTTATGCATGTGTAATTGCAGGTTAAATGCATTCATGTTCTGCACTAAACAGTAGTGTGTAAATACATCTAAATACCACTTCAGATGCAGCGTTTGTGTTTCCTCTGCATTGCAAAGATGAATTTTGTTGATACTGATTTGCTTGGTAAAAGCCCAAATGTCTTATTATTCTAATTCCCTGATTAAATGTAAGAATTTGACTCAAAAGATAATGGACACTTTTAGAAAAAATGGCTTTATAAAGGTAAAAATGCCCATAAAATGTAAAAATCAGTTTAAACTTATTGGAAAAAATTAATTTATATCAGTGTGAACTGACCACCACACAGATTATGAAGTATATCAAAAACTTTAGGAGTCCGCTGTCTATGGCAGTCGAGTCAGCTGTTAGCACAATTAGAGATAAGATATCAGCACAATAACACACTCTATAGCAAAATATTGTCTAATTATCGTTATCGATAAAATCCCAGAAAATATCGAGATATAATTTTTTGTCAATATCGCACACCCCTAGTTACAATACAATGTTACAAAACAATATTAGCGGGATAACAAGTACATCTCAGGATTTCAATAGGCCTGATAAAGTATCAATAAGGTCCAACCAAAATTGTATTGTCTTTCTGGTGGCACCATGTATTTTGGCTGTGGTACACTCCAAAAGGGCAACGTCCAGCAAATACGACATCCACGTAAATCCAACTGGGGTAGATGGATCCAACCACAATTTTAAAATAACCTTTTTGGCAGCAGTAAGAGCAGCAAACAGAATCCTTTTTTGATTGACAGACAATGACAGCAACGAATCATCCAGCAAAAGAAGAGTCTTCAGAGGATCTGACAACAGGTCCTGCACCAAGGACCAGAGCAACGCAATTTGGGAACAGTCCCAGAACATATGTATATATGTACCTTGACTTGAGCTATTACACTGGTGAAAGAAGGGGTCAGACTTTCTTTTCATTTTATATAATAAACAGGGTGTGTGGCATATGCCTTATAGATTAACTTATAACGAATCATTTGGTGAGCTGGGTTTTTAGAGGTAGCAAAACAATTTCCCCATTCATTGTCCCAATCAATCACGGTGTTAAGTTCTCTTTCCCAGAAACCCTCAGTCGGAATGTTTGAATACTGTCGTACCACAAGTGATTTATAAATTATACTCACAACACCTCTAGAAGCCATACTAGAATCTATCCAATTTACCATAGGATGAGGAGATCTGAACCCAATATTTTGAACATTAATGTTTTTCATAAGGAAATTATATTTTTATAATATATAAAAATATAGCATGTTAGCTAACCTCAATTTGCTGTATCACAAAATTGGACAGACCTATACAGTTTTATGGCACTGTTTAAAAAAAACATGCTGTGCTTGATTAGATACTGTAGGAAGCATAAGCTGCACTCACCTGACTCCCTTCTTTCTGCCAGAAAACTGCTGGAAGAGGGTTTCCCTGGGTGCCACATTGAAAAGTGACAGTCCGTCCTTGGGCAGCGACTTGATCCTGGGGACGTACGTCAATCTGTGGGGGCACTGCGGCCAGAGAGAGCAGAATGTGGCTGGTTAGAGAATTTGAAATGCTTCATGATTTTTTGTATGTTTGTCTTTTTTAGCTACCTTTGCCATATAAATGGATGGAGGAAGGACAAGAAATAATGGCAAAAAGTGTTGGCAAAATGCCACAAGTTGGACAAGCTGGACCCAATAAGCAATTTACAGAGGAAAAGATCTATCAACTCCAAGAGATTTAAGTAATAAACATATACTTTCATTTCTTAATAAGAAATGTTCTGAAATCAAATGATTGAAGATTTTGGCATCTCTGCAAATTAGAGCAGAGTTTGTGGCACTGCAGAGATACATTCTGAAAACTCAAGAGAAACATCTGAGACGTGAGAGACTCAAGCAAACGTCTCAGGGGGAGTCATTTATTTGCATACACTGTCTCTGTTGTTTCAGCACCTGATTCACTAAAGAAACTAATGCTAATCAGCTGAAAAGCCCAACACCCAAAAATCAGTTTCCAATCCAAAAAGATACAGCAGACTATCGAAATTTGGCGTACTTTACCGAGATGTCTGTTTGCGGCTGTTTTGTGTGCAAACCTTTCAATTTGTTCTCCTCTAAATCTCCTAGCTTTCTAGCAGAAACAACTGAGATGTTGAAGAGACAGAATTTGCGATTCATCTCTGCTATGGGTGGCTCTGACTACTCGTACTTGAACTTGGTTTGATTGAATTTAACCCTCACCAAACACCATCTATGCTCGCCCACTCTATAAAAACATGAAGTGGATTTCTCAGTATTTTAAATCACTTATCAGTTAAGTGCTGTCCTCTGAGGCTCACCAGCTCTGTGATTTGCACATTAGCGTGAGAGCTGTCAGATTTAAATCATATAGAGTCTCTACTCAGCCCAGATTAAAGCAAGTAATTAGTTGTGACTGCAAAGCAGATTCTGATGCTGGAGTCCGTGGCTCACGCTGGGATAGCGGCGGATGCACGATATCGTAAAACATCTGTTTTCAGGGGCGATGTCTGAGGTGGTTACTGCTCGGTTTATCGCTCTGAAAGCCAAACAGAACCAACAATGTTATCCAGCAGCCATTTCCCGCTCACTTTTTAGTACGGCGCTGGGCTCAAGGCTGTGTGTCTTTGTTTAGATAACCAGACCGCTACCCTGCTGTTCAGAAACTTCACAGTAGGTTTGTGCACCAGACTCAAGTGAGAGAAGGCATATGAGAGCGAGAAAGGCAGACAGGGAGAAAGTGCAAGATCTGACTCATCTGTGTTGTTTCTCCATTTTCACATTTTTTTCTGATGGGGCTACAATCTCCCACACAAATAACAACTCATGACGAGAAGCTGACAAAGATCATATAAACCGAAGGAGAATAATAGTGTGGGGAGAAGTGGCTCGGGGCTGACGGAGCTACTGCTCACTTCTGCAGGTGACAACTCCCAAGCGTCAGATTGACTTGTATGTATGCATGTCAGCTTTAGGGATTGAAATAATGAGTTAAAGAAACATTTCCGAGTAGAATGAAATTCTGGAGCCTTAAAGGGGCAGAAGATATTTTTACAAATATCTCGGCCTAAATTTTTGGCCTTAAAAATCAATGCCTTAAATATCTTTTTTTAGCATTTATGGCTTGATGAAGCAACTTTAACATCCACAGAATCTTTTTATTCCACAAAACATTCTTTATTGTGGAAAAAAGGTTGGGTAACACTTTACTTAAAGTCTTTATGTATAATGCATTAGAAAAGTCATTTTAATGCATTAATTATGCCTTGTAATGCAGCTTATAATGCATTGTACAATCTCATGAGTAATTGTAACCACAGTTATTACATAATGACACTTATCAATTCATTGTTACACTACGCATTTAAAAATTAGGTTATAATTATTTACGGCAAGATATAATGTAATACAATGCACATTATGAATAATTCTAATGCATTATACCCTTAAATAACCCTTTATAATGCATTATACATAAAAGCTTTAAGTAAAGTGTTACCAAAGGTTGTTTAGATTAATAATATATTCTTTCTTCACACTAAGATTCTTTTAAGAACTGTTTACTGAATGGTTCTTTATGGAACCCAAAAAAAGTTAATTGCGACTTTATCTCACAATTTAGACTTTTATTTTTTTGCAATTCAAACGAGTCAGAATTGCAAGATATAAACTTTTAATTCAGAGAAATTAATTCAGACTTACAAGATATAAACTCCGAATTCTGACTTTCTTTCACGTAATTCAGTTTTTCATCTTGCAATTCTAACTTTTTTCTTGCAATCGCAAATTTTTACCTCATACTGACTTTCTTCTCAGAATTGTGAGTTTATATCTCACAATTTGTTGATATCTAACAATTCTGCATTTATATCTTCCAATTATGACTTGTGAGATAAATATAGAAGACCGTTTCTGCCACAGAATTAAAAAAAAATTTAATTGCAACTTTTTATCTCACAATTCGGACTTTTTTTCACTCAATTGTGAGTTTACATCTTGCAATTCTGACTTTTGTGCTCAGAATTGTGTGAGATAAACTTGCAATTGAGAGTTATAAAGTCCAATTTTGAGGGAAAAAAAGACCCTGTTTATATCTCACAATATTGAGTTATAAAGTCTGTGGTATAAACTCAGAATTGCAATATATTAACTCACAATTTTGAGAAAAAAGTCACAGTTGCGAGATGTAAACTCACAATTTTGAGAAAAAAGTCACAGTTGCGAGATGTAAACTCACAATTCTGAGAAAAAAAAATTGAATTGCAAGATGTAAACTCAATTCTGAGAAAAAAGTCACAGTTGCGAGATGTAAACTCAATTCTGAGAAAAAAAGTCACATATCTCACAATTCTGACTTTATGACACGCAATTGTGAGTTTATATCTTGCAATCATGAGAAGTAAGTCAGAATTGCTAGATAAAAAGTCGCAATTACCTTTTTTATTTTTATTCAGTGGCGGAAACGGGCTTTCATAGACAAAAACTCACAAAAACCTTTTTACATTTTTTATCCCATGGCAGAAACACGCTTCCATATAAGGGGGTGAATAAATGCTTTTCATTTTTGCATGAAATGTCCCTTTAAAAGCCACAGAATTAAACCACACCATTTCCCATTTTTAATACAGGGCACGTTTGAGATGATCCAGTGAACGAGGATGCATTTGACTCATGACTCATCCTGTGGGCATTTTGTTGGGCTTGGTAAAAGCTCTTGTGCACATGGCCGCTCATCGTGTGCGCTTGTCTGATGAGTGTCAAAACAGCAGATGTGTGTGGTCAGTCGTAATCTTCAGCGTGTTAAGTCACTGATGCCGTGGCTTTGCTCCCTGGTATGTTGGGAAAATGTTAGGCTAGAAGGCAGCAAACATCTGCTGAGAGGATCAGAGAAGACAGCGTTCCCCTGACAGACACAGGCCCTGTCAATCTCACATGAGCACAGGTGTTCTCATAACATCACACAGAAAGTAAAAGTTAACAGACTGCATACATAACTATTTTACTCTAACTTCTGCTACTGTGTGTTTACATATGGGACTGAAGAGCCGCAGTACATGCAGGGTCCAAATGTAAAACTCACCAAGTGCCAATGTAAGTAAATATTGCTGTGGAGAGTAAATGAAACTAGTTCCTCACCAGTGGCTGGAAACCTTTGCATAATACTGCTGCATAATACAGAAGTAAATCTGTAAGAATTACAGTCACATATGTGGAATAGTTTTCGTATTAATCCACCAAAACGAAAATGTGAAGAGTGAAATCCTGATTTTTGTGACAGGTGCAGTTCCACCGAGAGACAGATACTGGCTCATGTCATGTGATGCTGTGAGTGACATAAAAAAACAACACATTGGGATTTTGTTCATCATATTTTAGTTTTGGTGGATTAATGTGAGAAATATTCCACATGTGAGACTAAAATTCTTACAGATGTATTACAGCATTATGCAAAAGTTTCATTTCATTTACTTTCCAAAATATTGCACATACTGTTTGTCACCAATATAAAAAAAAGCTAAACATATACTAAATTAGGGCTGCACAATTAATCGAATTTCTAATCGCGATTACAATTATGGATGCCACAATTACGTAATCGTTCAAAGCGGCAACTAATCGTTCAAAGTCCACTTATGTTATTCGGCGTGCTTAAGATGCGTTTTTTTCTTTCTACATGTTATCTTAAGGGTTTTTACCATTATTTTAATTTTAGTTTTAGTATAACATTATAATACCATTCATATTTTTACTTTTTTATAATTTAAAGAAGAAACCAATCCGATGTATAGTTGACATTTGAGGCTTAATACTATAGAAAAGCACTAAAGGTTTTTCAGTTAGAGTGTTTTCAGCTTGTTTATTTTCATATAAAAATACGGCATGCAGTTGCATCAAACAATGGTATAAACATCATTCAATGTAAATTGTGATAATCATAATTAATAATCACAATTACAATTTCAAGGGAATAATCGACAATTATGATTTTTGTCATAATCGTGCTATTGGCTGGTATGGAAAAACCTTAATTGGAAAAACCTTATTTTATTGGCTTTTTTAAATGATATATTATATTGATATAGACAGTAAGGGAGAGGACAGGAAATGTGGAGATGTGCGGAAACAGGATTAGTCAAAGTCACACGTCAGATTCAAACTAACATCACTAACATGGGTGCCACAAATTAATTTGGTAATGCATGTGCACTAATTAATAAGCCACATTCAAAAGGCTTCTATTTTTAACTCTAATTTTCTATTTTACACCATTTTTTCAAAATCTGAGAGAGGTTGATGACAGCAACTGTATTCAGTCTCAAAATCCTTGGAGCTGGTAGAGGGCGACGTGAGGTCATGGGTTCGATCTTTAGGTAATGCTAGCACTGATAAAATGTTTTGTAAGCAGTTGTTTTGTATAAACGTGTCAGCCAAATGCACGTATATAAATGTAAAATTTGCTTGTGATTCCTTAAAATGTAGTAGTCTGTCTTTTTTAAAAGTGTGAATGTTCATGTTTCAGTGTTATTAATATTAATCAGCTGCTTTAAACGTCGTATTTCACAAGCCCCATTAATCTAATGGCAGTATCAGAGTAATGACTTGAAATGTCTTTTTGAAGCAGTCACACACTTTTCAATCATACCCACAATGCAAAGCAGCAGACATAAAACAGTCTGCCTGTGCCACCTTGTGAAATGCAGCAGCATGCAGTGAAGAGGAAGGAAAGGTTGGTAAGGATGAAATGATGAAGGGCAACAAAACATCAAGGCAAATGAGACAGAAAATTCACAAATGAAACATTAAGAAAATGGCCCTGAGTCAGAAAATGGAGAGAGAAAGAGAGAGAGAGAGAGAGTGAGTGAGGCAGAAAAAGGAGGCAGTAGGAAGGAGATGGAGGCAGAGCTGCTTGGTCTCATCTTAATTCAGACTGGCAAAATAACTGGAGGATGAATTGAATCAGGGCTGCTTTCCCCGGCTTGTGCCAGTTCGATTCCCATCCAGTTCGCTCTCTCACTTACTCTTTCTCTTGCTCATTTCTACACACACGCAAACACACACTTTGCCACGTTCTATTAACACTGCCTCTGCACTCCGGCAGTTTGCTAAAGCACACCGTCTCTATAACAACTGTCAAATACAGTAATCCACACGCTTTAACGTAAGATCCACATAGTTGCTCTGTTCCGAAGCTGCCTAAGTAGAAAAACCTACAATAATTTACTCACCCTCATGTTGCTCCAAACCTGTATGAGCTTCTGTTTTCAGTGGAACACAAAAGGAGATATTTTGAAGAACTGTTTTCGTCCATACAATGAAACCAACATTGTCCAAAACAACATTTGGTCCCCACTAACGATTTGCATTTATTTTTATGTTCCACATAAAAAAAGAAAGTCAAACAGATTTGGAACAACATGAGGATGAGTAAATGATGATTAGAAAAACTAAATCCAAGATGGTGAATGAGGTATGTAAAATTTTTCTTAAAGTATATATATTTCATTCAACACTGAAAAGTATCAAGAAAAATAGTTCAGTCTAATAAAAAAGTACCCATTGTTTGTGTATTTTGTGCTTATTTCAGTATTATGTTGTTAGCTTAGCAACATGCCAACATAAACTTCAATGAAAGCAATTGTGAGTCGAGTCTCTTGCTTATTTGTATTGTGCTTCCAGTTGCTGCCTAAATCAGTCACTTCCATGGCAGTCAGGATGCTGCCTTAAAACAAAATTATTTTGGTTTTATGTGTACGCTAGGGTATATGTACAGTGAGCATTGCGTAAATGTTATAATCAGCATAGTAGTGATGTTATGTTCGACAACAAAGCTGAAAAGCTTGTGTTAAAAAACCAACACAAAGCATTGTATCGGAGCTTGATTCGTTGCCACGTGAATTATGACATCTGAAGCTTTGTTCGCCTGAAAATCACTTGACTGCTTCAGTATCTAATTCAAAAAGAACGAATCCCAGGGTGATATTCTATTATCATGATTTTTATAAAATGCCCACACTAAGTTTGCCTATAAAATATAGTTATATAGCATATAGGCGTAGTTAAAAAGACAGATTTCATATTTAATTTATGAATTTGTTTCATTTCATGTCAATTCATGCCAGTGTATTGCACTTCAGTAAGTAAAATAATCACTTCAACAATGTCTATTATATTTTGAAATAAAATAAAATGAAACAACAAAATAAAAAGCTGCAGAACCAGTTGCAGAAAAACAAAAAGTGAAACCAGTCGCAGTTTGGTGTGTGCTATACATTGCTATGACCACTAGATGGTCACACTGTACACTGTATCGTAAAGCTTTGCGTAATGAACCCTTTTGCGATACAATTGCGAGAAAAGCTTAAATGCATCACAAAGCTTCGTTTAGCCATCACTAAAGCATAGTACAGTATGCGCACACTGTACACGCACAGTCCGATTTTTCTAATCTTGTATGATCTGTGTGTGCACCTAGCAAATGCTTTTTTAAAAATTTAGTTTTTTACACTACCTAGTTTGTCCACAAGGTGACAACACTGGCCCGGCCGTTGTTTCACAGATGAAAAAGAAATGGAGACAGAACAATAAGCAACTACCAGAGACCGCAACAACAACATATACACGCATTGATGAGTGCTGGCATGAGTTAGTTAAAAGATACACCCAAATTAAATGAGACAGCTTGTTTAAATGAGTTCAATGACATTTTTATTGCTAGTAACTTCTGGAAAGAAATAGTGCAGGCACTGGACAAGGATGAATCTTTCTAGTGCATGTGTCAAGCACTAAGGCTGTCAAAAAAAATGTGAATTTCGAATATTCGTCGAATAAAAATAAAAAAATCCACATTCGAATGCATGTGATTGGCTTTCCGCCCTTTGTATTAAACTATGCATACATACATGATGCTGTTTTGTTTATAGTGGTTTAAGCAACTTAATTAATTATAATTGGTTTATAAACATTTTAAACATTATGCACTTTTTTCCACAGATAGTCATGTTTTCTTATGCTTTGAATAAACGTGCATTAGTAATATTTTGCTCGATGCGCCCTCTTGTGGCCTCAGGAGAGAAGCCAAAAGCTTTTCTTCACCCTAACTAAAATTATGCATTTTTAATTCGAATATAATTCGAATTTTGATAATATTTAAGTACAAAATTCGAATTTAGTTTTTCAGCCATTTCGACAGCCCTATCAAGCACCTGTGTTCACGCACAATGGCGAATATTTCGAAAGGCTATGTGTTTGGCTGAATGCATATCCAAAGTGTGCATCAGAACTGAGTACTATATTTGGGCTTTAGAAGTCAGCTGGCTATCTAGGCAATGAGGCAATGCGCTAGAACAGAGTTAACATTTAAGCAGCAACAGAGGAGCTGATAAATCCTTCCTTGTGACTTCACACAGATCAGACTGATTGCGCCTGACAGGTTCAAATGGCTGTGGTGAGGTCTGTTTAATGGAGATGAGTGGCAACATATGCATGAAGCTAAGAATATCAGCTTGCTTCTTTGTGATTCATATTTGATGTGCGCTGTGATGTGTGTCGTGTAAAAGCACACATGCCTGTGCGTCTTACCGTGGACCTGCAGCACGGCGGAGGCTTCGGTTTTGCCCACGCTGTTTTCTGTGACACAGGTGTAAGTGCCCTCGTCCTCTGCTCTGACCCTTACCAGACGCAGGCTGTTGTCACCACGGATCTCAAATCTACTCGGCCGAGAAGGTGAAAAGAGACAGTGGTTGTCCGTGAGAAGAGCAGATTGAACAGTCATTGCACATTCCTCCTACAGCCTGTCTACATCCTTCCACTCTCTGAGAGGACATTTCTGTGAGACTCCATCAAATATGCCACTGTACTGCACTGTACTGTGCCCCAAACTCTAGGAAACACTAATTATATTTTATTCTTGGGGCTTTTGCCACTTTTTTATTTGACAGTAGAAAGGAGACAGATGGGATCAAGATTCAAGTCAGTTCACTTGGCGGTCATCTTTCTAGTCAAACAGCTACAGCAATCTATTTGAATGGGAAAAGACTGAAATCTCTAAAATTGTTGGCTAAGAAAGCTTTCATTTAAACAACATATGCCATACCGTCAATAAAACCTAACAACAATGTTAACAAGTTTTGCTTCGTTAGCTCAAAACACAATACAATGTGATTTCCATTTCCATTGCTATATTGAGCATTGCAGTTTCGAACCCACATTTTTCTAAAAGTGGTCAGTCTCCTTCTCTTCATACTGTCTCTGACATAATTTAAGCCAGATTTGAACCTGAATCTCCCACATAAGCACTACACCATACTGTTCAGACTGAATGCAAATGATAGTAATACATTTCCTAGCTAAACATTTAATTTTGGAACAAAAATGAAGATATCTTTAATATTCTCTAATCATTTTTGTCCATCCACTGAAAGTTCATGGAACCTAAACTTTCATGCATCACAAAGTACAAAATGTACTGTAAAAGCAATCCATATGAATCATTTATTCTTCAGATGAGACACGATCGCATTATATTAGGGCTGCACAATATGTAAAAACTATCAAACTATTGCAAATGTGCAAACTGCGAAATGCATACTGTAAATGATATAAGTTAACTGAATGATTTTAATACTTAAAAAGTTAAGAAAAATCGAAGTTTTAGGTTAACTTGGCAATGAATAAAAAAGTCTGAAAAGATGAGTAACTCGCGGCTGCTGCCAACATTTTAGTGCCAAAAAATGTGAAACATATTTTGTTATATCATTTTTAGGTTTTAAATATGTTTAAATATAAATTAAATGACATTTAATGGGGTCCTATTATGCTCTTTTACAAAGTCTTGATTTTGTTTTGGGGGTGTACTAGAACAGGCTCTCATACTAGGTTGTTCGAAAAACATTATTTTTCCTTCTGAAATACGAAATGTGCTGTGATTGGTTAGCTGGGCCAGTGTGTGTTGTGACTGGCACCACTCGGCACCTGGTCGGGAAATGCCATGCCCCTTATCATAGCCGCCTTTGAGCTTTGTAACTTTGCAGATCTTTTTATGCTCAAACAGCAACATTACAGACTAATTAAAGTTGAAATAGTGAAAAAGCATAATAGGACCCATTTAAAGCATTATCATATCGCAAATATGTAAGTTATCGCATATAAGATTTTTAATCAATATTGTGCAGCCCTACTTTATATGAATAAAAGCCTAAATTAAATCTGTTCATCTTATAAACATTGATCAGCACACATACACACAGTAGAGCTTATCAAATTCGTTAAACAGAAGCACAATCAGACTGGCTGAATATCTTCATGAACTTCTTGAATTGTCAAAGTTTTGGTGTAATAATAGACTTTCAGTGGAGGGACAGAAATCAGTCAGGTTTCATTAAAAATATCTTCATTTGTGCTGCGAAAATGAACGAAAGTCTTATGGGTTTGCAACGACATGAGGGCGAGTCAATGACAGAATTTTCATTTTTGGGTAAACTATCCCTTTAAGGTTTTGTTGTATAATGCTGTATTATGCAATAAACATTATTCCTCAGTTTGAGGTTTATTGGTTTAATGAGCTTTCTGCTTCTCTAACTCAACTATAACGGAAATAGGAAACTGATTTTCTAATCTGTCACTACATAAATGTCATTAAACTGGCATTTGAGCTCCATAAATCTGCCGTAACAGCATCGCAAATGTTTGTAAGCAGAGTCTTGCCTCCCCCGCGGTAGTTCTCCTTCGTCTCTGTTCCAGCGGACAGTCGGAGCCGGGTCTCCATGAACCTCGCACAAGAAGTCAACAGTCTCCTCAGCCAAAACGATCTGATTCACAGGTCTGCGGATGAACACTGGCCTCTCTGCTCCCACAGTCACACACACATATCACATAGTGATTTTCACTTCTTTGTGAAACCAAAAAAAAATGAGCCAGGAAATTGGACTTACCAAACACAACAAGTTCGGCTGGATCGCTGTCTCTCTCGCCCACCATATTGGTGCCTACGCACACGTACATGCCTGCGTCACTTTTCCGGGTGTGAGAAATCATCAGCTTACCACCACGGATCTGAAGAAAAAAAAATCACACATATCATTATATCATCGTACAATCTCATTTGATTCTTAAAAATTCAGTATTTTCTTCAGTTAAGGTGCACTCAGTAATGTATTCCTCTTTTCCCAACTGACAAAAATGTTCTAAGAATGGTTAGCTAACTTTCATTAAGTTATGAAAATGCTATTTCTGAATGTTGAATGAATTCAAAATGCCCAGTTTTTTTATATTTAACATTTTTTTTTCTTGGTTATTCAAACGTTAAAGGAACATGCAAACATTATGTGAATGTTATATTTTGAATGTTCTCTGAACACTCTGAAACAAGTAGTAACATTTAAAAATGTCAGCTGAAAATATTTCAGGAATTAAACATTCCATGAATGTTTTTGTGCTAATGTTTTGAGAATATTAAAGACCCAATAACGCCGCAAGATCGTTCTATTAATATTACTGGAAGAACATTTGTTCATAACTTTGAGAGAACCTTGCCAGAACGTTCCTTGTTAGCTGGGTTAACACATAAATAAATGAATGATATATTTTTTTAAATATGTACTTTGGAAAAATATACATTACATGAAGACTCCACTTATATCAGAAGCCTAATAAAATAGGTTTAATTTTAAATGGTCCAGTGCTGCGTTTCCCAAAAGCAATGTAAGCCTAAATTGATCGTAGCTCCATTCGGTTTCAATTGGTCTACGATGTACTTAAACGGTTACTCCACCCCAAAATGAAAATTTTGTCATTAATCACTTACCCCCATGTCGTTCCAAACCCGTAAAAGCTCAGTTCG
>NW_015551101.1:478905-500678 GCF_001515605.1 Sinocyclocheilus anshuiensis | reverse complement strand
CGCGGCGTCGGTTCTGTGCAGTGAGCGGCAGAGAAGCAGCACATTCAGTTGGACGCACCACAGCCGACTCGTCAATAAATGAGTACAAAACAGGGTTTCCAAGCACCTGTTGCTTACTGATTGTTTGGAATTAAAAATTATGAGTGTAGTTCATCTGTTAATATCACATGCACTTTTTTGTTTGTTACTCAGACGCAGGCAGTGCGCTGCATGAGACAAAAAAGTAATATAGCCAAAACAACCGCATAGCCGCTCTTTAGTGTAGATGCATGTTGATTTTATCAGATGATGCCGCGATTATAAATGAGAGTGACTCCTGGTTAACATGTATTAAAAGGGGTCGTGTTTAGTCACTATTTAGTGTGGCATTTTTTGACAATATTCACTCATCATGACAGTAAAATAGGGCATTCTAAATCAATATACTGCAGTATTTCCTCTCTCAATCAGTAGAAAATATGGTTAACACCCGGTCATGCATGAAAAATAAATACACCGTCATATACCGTGAAACCGGTCTAATTTTGAAAAATATCGTCATATAAATTTTTGGTCATACCGCCCAGCACTACTGCCAAGTAAATTACACTGTCAAGGCTTAGAAAAGTATGAAAGATATTGTCAAAATAGTCCATCTGCCATCAGTGGTTCAATCTGAATTTTATGAAGCGACGAGAATACTTTTTGTACGCAAAGAAAACAAAAATAACGACTTTATACAACAAAGTCGTCGAGGCGTACACTCGATTCGTCTCCTCTGCATCACCGTATTTTGGAGAGTATCCACTGAACGTAAACTGCGTAAACTGTTCTACTTGTCTGTGTCAGGCATAAACCACACGGATACGTTTTCTACATTTATTTACGTTTTGATTTGAATGAAAACGGCGTATCCGTGTGGTGTGGCTCGTCGCTTCATAAAATTTAGATTGAACCACTGATGGCAGATGGAATATTTTGACTATATCTTTCATACTTTTCTAGGCCTTGACAGTGTTATTTACTTGGCAGTCAATGGAACAGTCACAAGATATCCAAAATATCTTAAATTGTGTTCCGAAGTCGAACTGAGCTTTTACGGGTTTGGAACGACATGGGGGTAAGTGATTAATGACAAAATTTTCATTTTGGGGTGGAGTAACCCTTTAAGCTTACGATGCTTTTGGGAAACGCAGACCTGGTTGTCTCCATATTGAGGTCACATGACCAAAAAATGTCTATTTTCAGAAACCAGTGTAATATTAGTTATTTTATTACACTATTATAGTATTTATAGCTTTTATTTTTAGCTGTTATTTTTATATTTTCAGTTTTAGTCATTTTAGGACTTAAACTTAAGCAACATTTTAAATTTAAAATTAAATTTTTCATCTAGTATTTATATTTTTGGGTTTTTTTAACAAAAAGAGTTTCAGTTTTAGCTCTAACAACACTGGTAACCAGCACAGCACAAACATAGAATAATGCTAAGTGCACCTTTCATGTAGATAATTTGCATTTGGCAGTGATGTCATTGTTGGTGGAGAACAGGACGTGAGCAAGTGCACTGATTTATGTTTCAATCGATGCTGGTTGCAGAGGGGTAGAGTGATGTCACTGCTGCACTACAACCTAATCATCACTCCTGTGCCAACATTGCACTTTCTGCTATTGACTCACAGAGATCCTGCCGTCCTTGTCATTGACACGAGCATTGTTCCTTTTCCAGGAAACGGTGGGCTCGGGGTGACCCCTGGGAGGGACGCACTCCAGCACAGCGGGCTCTCCTGCTGCCACCACCACATCATTGGGAGGCTGGCGGAAATCATCCCTGAGAACTATGGGAGATTGAGACAAGTGTTAGCTGTATGCGGTGTTGTGTTTGTTCGGTATGTTTTCATCTGCTCCCTGTGCGAGCTGTTTATTCATGGATCTTCATTGAGGAACTTGGGAATTGTGAGTCAGAGATGAATGAGGCGTCTTATCTTTGCTTTCTCGCAGTTCCTGTGCTCCTTCCTGTATGTAATGCCTTGGCTTTCTCATCTTATCAATTATAAAGTGTTTTCATGACAACACATTCACATTTAAATACAGCTGAATTATTGGCCACAGAAAAGAGGCATGACATGACTAGGGGTCTGCTCCAAAATCTAGTGAGCTGCCTTCTATTTACACTACTGTTCAAAAGTTTGGGGTCAGTAAGATTTTTTTTAAAAGTAATTAATACTGTTATTCAGCATGGATGCAATGACAGTAAAGATATTTACAAGGATCTTGTCAAAATATACACTGGAGTAACGTCTTTACATTACTAATAACGTCTAATCCTGCTACCACAGGAATAAATTAAATTTTCAAATATCTAAAAATAGACCGTTATTTTAAATGGTCATAATATTTCACAATCTTGCTATTTTTTACTGTATTTTTGATCAAATAAATGCAGCCTTAGTGAGCATAAGATACTTTTTTTTCAAAAACAGTGAAAATCTTACAGGCCCCAAACTTTGAACAAACTTTTTAAGTTCTGAAATAAGCATAAAAATACATAGAACAGACATATATTGAGTAAATTGATGCTTTTTTGTAATTAGATTATTTATTAACTTACCTATTATTTTTGGTACCTTTTTGTACAGAATTAAAGGGATAGTTCACCCAAAAATGAAATTTCTGTCATTAATTACTCACCCTCACGTCATTCCAAACCCGTAAGGAACTTTGTTCATCTTCGGAACACAAATTAAGATATTTTGATGAAATCCGAGAGCTTTCTGACCCTGCATAGACAGCAACACAACTGAAATGTTTTATGGCCCAGAAATGTAGTAAGGACATCATTAAAATAGTCCATGTGACATCAGTGGTTCAACCATAATTTTATGAAGCTACGAGAATACCTTTTGTGTGCAAAGAAAACAAAAATAACAACACATGTCACATGGACTATTTTAATGATGTCCTTACTACATTTCTGGGCCATAAAACATTTCAGTTGTGTTGCTGTCTATGCAGGGTCAGAAAGCTCTCGGATTTAATAAAAAATATCTTAATTTGTGTTCTGAAGATGAACGAAGATCTTACAGGTTTGGAACGACATGAGGGTGAGTATTTAATGACAGAATCTTCATTTTTGGGTGAACTATCCCTTTAAAGCTACACTAAAATCAACATTTCATTCTCCTTGACTTGACTCACAATTATTTACAGTTTGATGTTAGCATGTTGTTAACCAAACAATCAGCTTATCAGAGTGCCTTTCAACAAATGTCACAAAGTCCTATTAAGCACAAAAACAGAACACACAAAAAAAACTGTAAAACAGTAACATTTTGAATAGACTGAACTATTTTCAGAATTAATTATATGTTCCTCTCACTTTGTTGGCCTTGTTGTATTATTATTTTTTGCCTCTCCACAAAAAATAGTGTAATGTTGCCTTAGAATTTGGCCAACACAAGGTATCTTACAGTATATTGTGTTCATGTCAGTAAGTTTGTATTAACCAGTTGAACACACATAAACGTCAACACAAAATAATAATTACAAGAGGGAAATGTGTGATTTTCTTTGAAAATTGAAAAATTTTTTAAAGGATGAAATGGATACAGCACCTGTAGTTGACAGTAAATTTGTTGAAATGAATGATTATTTTGCCAATAAAACTAGCTAAGTAGCATGTATAAAATACAACTGTACAATTATAATAAATGATAATAATATGATAATTTATAGCACCAACATAAACTGAATAAAAACAAAGCAAAAACACACCTGATGCTCATTTTTTAATGATCGTTTTGCAGAAGGAGAGTTTAAATGCTTTATTTTTTGTGCAAAAGGTACATCGACATCCAATCAAAGTGATTTGAACGCATCTGCCATCATAAATACAACTTCACAACTCATGTATACGAACTTCCCTGGACCTGAACAAAACGTTAATAGACAGCTCACTAGGTTTTGGAACACAACTTTAAAGTCTTGCAAAACAAAATCCAACAGGGAAGCCAATGCTTAAACTCTGTAGTCAGCCACATTCAACAATGGCTGGTTGTGCTGACCTTACTAAGCGTCAGTGTTAACGGTAAACACAGTGAACTGCCCCCTTCTCTTTTCTATGCCTATACTAGGGCTGCACGATAAATCGCATGCGATATTTAACGCGATTTATCGTGCAGCCCTAGCCTATACCCATCACATTGAGAGTGAACGGCAGAATGCTACATTCCCCGCTGTCTGGCTTGGCAGGAAAAGTTACCCATAAATCCCCAGTGGTGATTGACAGATTAAAAATGCGACCCCTGCCCTATGGCAGCTGCCTCAGGGGGGCCTTTGAGTTTCCTACATCAAAGGGTGAGCTCCTACGGGCTGTAGACTCTCACCAGCCGCTGCTACAGAGCCTCACACACACATACAAGCATAAATGCCACTCATATTTCATCTCTGTGAAATATAAATGCATTTCGGTAATAACGCACACCATTGTCCACAAATGAATCACCAATCTGACAGCCGCAATATCTTCCCGTCTTATCTCTTAAACACTTTGTGGATGAATTTTTTCGATTAACACCTCAATTATAAGGTGTAATCTCACCTGTCATGGGCTGCAAATGAAATCGTAGAATATAAAGCATGAACATTATTCCAAATAAATAAATTCAGCCATCGATTCATATTTATGATATGACCTGTGCAGCATTTCGGCTGTATTACCGAGCCCTGGCTACACCGTCCCTTGGCAGACTTTTATAAATGCAATGACTTGTGATAATTACTTATAAATATTCATTGAAATGTCATGTTATTGGTGAGATCCAGAGTGCCAAGTGCTCCATTTTCTTTGTTAGTTAAACTCATGCTCATCTCCGGTCTATGAATATTCATATCGTTCAGGCTGGGACAAATGGTGCGGGTCTGTCTATGGACAGTAAGTGACTCACTTCAGAATTTGAAGTGGTCATCTGTCAGTCTGGGCACCCAACCTGACCACAACCAACTTCAACACTCCATCCAACACAATCTGCCACATTCCTGTTCACTCAAACCTTCTTCACATTTTAGATTTTTAGAGGCAAATCAATAGAGGCAATCGTCGTTGTGCCAAAAATATTGTGCCTAAATATTGGTTTATTAATTGCTGACCTTTTCAATAAGAGACTCTGATCTCTTAGCATGTTGCTAAGTTAGCAACACAAAGCTAGGTGACTTGATATTTTTCAATATTGAATGAAATACTCATTTTAAAGTGGCACTTTTAAAGTGAAATAGGCCTATCTAATGAGTGGTGACAAAAACGCAAGATAAATGTGAATCTACCAATGTTTTATTAGTTGGTTGTTGTACAAATTCAACCAACTAATTGCAATTCAGAGATTAAATGTCCGGTGAGTGGTGGTGCTCGAAGGTTAATGCTTTATAGCATTTAAAAAAATGTACCACATACATTAAACTCTACTCTAAAGTTTAACCTAACCTATATGTTAACAAAAGCAAAAATGCATTTGCTGAAGCAAACATGGAAATTTAGGCTTTGAGCTGTTTTATCATGGCTCGTCGTGTTTCACATGACTTGTGCAATTCTGTACCAGGTGAGCTACTGAGCAAGTTTACAATGTCAAAAAAGCCATATTTATGGACCTGGTTATGTGATGCGAATGTCAAAATAAACAAGTTTTACAAATCACACACTATGGTAAAAATGTTAAGGTTCTAACATAGTGTTATCCGCCCATGTAATTATAAATTGTAAAAAAGGAATAAAAGTTGTTG
Organism: Sinocyclocheilus anshuiensis; assembly: GCF_001515605.1. NCBI lineage: Eukaryota > Metazoa > Chordata > Actinopteri > Cypriniformes > Cyprinidae > Sinocyclocheilus > Sinocyclocheilus anshuiensis. The sequence continues at coordinate 494,924 of NW_015551101.1, read as the reverse complement.
ATGTTTTACTGCCACTAATTTTGATTTCAGCTGGTAACTGCAGAAAACTAGGTAGAGGCATGTTTTTTCAAGGATTATTTCATTAAAATTCAATAAATTGACTTTTTTATACAAAATATAGTAATAAAACAATAAGTGCCAAAATCCAATTACACAACAGATTTGACATTTAGTTGAAAATGCTAATCAACCCAACAAATAAATTAATCCCCCAAAGGCTAATTATTTTTTTTAACTGACTATAAAATGATTCACTTGTCCTTTTCCCCCGTTGGCCCGTAAGATCTGCTGACTCCATCCACCATTGTCTGTCACTTTTAAATAAGCATCCACTCATTCCCTTGGGCTACTCTATCAGTGTACAAACAAAGCACAGGCCTTCCCTAGCATATAAAAGCATGTTTTTACAAGAGAAAGAGTGCAGATGTTGCAGAAAAGTGCCCAACCGACCAACGGCACACCCAACACAGACATTTGCCCCGTTCCACAAAAGCCATCTCACCCGGTTGACACCCTCCAATCGGTGCAGATCCGATGGCCACTCTGATAATGAAAGCTGACGCCGAGGGTGACTGATGGCCCCCAAACAGAAACATAACAAAATTGGTATAATACATATATGCATGCATGAGCTTGCAAATTGGCAGTGTGCATACATTCTCCGTCCCCTGCAGTCCACTGTGGTGGCCCGTCACCTCCTGAACAGGATTTAACTCGCAGGAGGCATATGCACAAGCAAGGACAAGGACAGGCTGTTCCCAAACAGCCCACAGCATGTTGCATTTTTCAGGAGATGAAGCCATGTGTTATTCATGAGCACTGGTTAAGAAAAGAGAGGGTAAAATAGTGTCACCGTTTACCTAGAGCCGGCCAGCCCACAATCAAAGCTCGTAAGTGCCCTCGGCGATACCACATGCCTAGTTATGGGAAAGAATGATACATGCTTGGCTCTGACAGGGTTCGTCCCTCTTGGCGGTGTGTTCAGTAACCCATTCGTTCCCCCTCTCATCCTCTACACTTTATTACGAAGCCTGAAAAAGGGAAAGCAACGTGATTTTTAATCATCTGTGAGGTGAGTGACATGAGCAGAGAGACTCATTAGCTACAGCTGAAAGCCTGAGTGGGTCACATGACCGGCACAAAACATTACGGTCATTCTCTCAATTCTACTTGGCTTCCTTCCACCAAGCAGACCGTGCACAGCAAAATCATCATCATCCCTAACATATGCTGTACAAGCCAATTACTTCAGCTGCTAAAATTATATATGGAAATAAATCGACATGAATTAGCAATAACTTATTCCTTATACATTGGCTGTCTCAAAATTCAGCAGCATACTTTCTAAGACAGCATTCTACGCCCACAATGATTGCAAATTGGTGCTCGGGGGTCTGCAGAAAATTGCTGAGGACAAAAGTTAATTGTGAAAAGCACTATACAAATCAGGTTGAATTAAACCCAATGTTTTTCTTCAGGTTTCTATATCTAACACTACAGAAGTATTATTGTTTACTAAAACTTAAAAAAAAAATTGTTTCTGTTCATTCAAAAAAAGCTAAAATTAAATAAAATAAATATTAGATGAAAAACTTAAAAATCTTAAAATGTAGAGATTTTTAATAAATATAAACTAGATATAAAAATGTATTAAACAAACTAACAAAAATCACAATGTACATAAGAAAATTATTAATACTTAAATTAAAATTAAAACTGAAAGTATAAAATTAAAGGTTCAAAATATTAAAGGGGTCATATGATGCGATTTAAATTTTTCCTTTTCTCTTTGGAGTGTTACAAGCTCTTGGTGCATAAAGAAGATCTGTAAAGTTGCAAAGACTAAAGTCTCAAATCCAAAGAGATAATCTTTATAAAAGTTAAGAGTCAACCACGCCTACCTAAAACGGCTCGTTCTAACACGCCCCCACATGTCTACGTCACGATGTGGGAAGATTTGCATAACGCCGCCCAAATGTTCACGCAAAGAAAGAAGGCGTAACTTTTATTCTCGCTGTAGTATTGTTGTTGCCGCCGCCGCCATGTCGTGAAGGCGCTGTGTGTTTCGTTGTGAAAGCGAAACTACTTTGTTTGGCCTTCCAAAAGAGGACGATATCCGCTTCGTCATGCCTAGAGCTGATCCGTGCTGGTCGCTGAAGAAATACATCAACTTCGCGCTGTGGATCGACGGATCGGCTTTCACCGTGGACGAAGCGGAGTCCAGCCCGGGGTCGTCACATGTGGTTGCCGCAAAGCCCGCCGGCCGCATTTTTTGAACCTTAAACCGCATAAACACATTTCATTACACCAAATACACAAAATAATGTTCTTTTTAGCAACATCATATGACCCCTTTAAATTCAAGTTCAAAATATGAATAGAAAAATGCAATTGTACATAAATAATATGAAAATAGCACTGCATCACATGTAATATTTTAATAAATCTTTGCTTTAGTACAATATAAACATTATATATATACACACACAATATATACTATCTATCCAGCACATGTACTATTTTTACAAATAAATTTTGCCTTAGTACAATATAAATGTAAAATGACATGTATATTTTTTAGGGAACATTCCATAGGCGTAATGGTTTTTATACTGTACAAACTGTATTTTCTATCGCCCTACACCAACCCTACACCTAAACCTACCCCTTACAGAAAACTTTGTGCATTTTCAAAATTAAAAAAAAAACTTAATTATAAGCTTGTTTCCTCATGGGGACAAAAAAAATGTCCCCACAAGGACAAGGATTTTGGATATTGCCATCTTTGTGGGGACATTTTGTCCATAATGTAGGGTATACCTGAACCACACACACACACACACACACACACACACACCTCTTAAAAGCATAAAATGGACCAAACAGCCAATATATTTTTGCCTGTCTGCTCTCTTTTACATTACAGCTCAGGACATGTCACTATTCATTTTCCTGAGTCATTAGTCACATAACGCATGTTTCCAGAAATTTGGTCTCTCTCCTGGTAGACCCCCTAGCAAGGTAGTTACTATGGTAGGTACTATGTTTTCAGACACAACCATTGCTTTCATAAATAAGTAACTAATCATTTGGGCTTCCCATTTTCATGAGTTCCTGTTAGGTTATTACACATGCTACCACACTGAAACCCCTACAGTGAACATGACATAAACATATTCATCACCGCACCAAAAAATTTTGAATTTGTGATCACCGGTATTCCGACAACTCATGATTTTGAATTATAGGAGCAAAAGGACATTTCACAAGCTGAATCTCACACAGGTCGGGCTAATTTCAAAAGGCCAGAAGTCTTTCTTCTCCACCCCCCCCCGTAGAGATCATGGAATGATGGTAAATGACAAGCCTGTTGGGATGTACATTATTAATAGCCCACCACTGACTCACCACGCGCTCTTTCTACTTCTTTACACACGGCCGCTCATTTGCATCCCCCACTATGGAGACTCACAACACATTCGCCCGTTTGTGACTCAGACGTTGATCTTAAAAGGACAATCATTCTAACCTGAAGAATCCGTGTCGGGTTTGACAAGCGGCCATCTGTCGGTGTGTGTGTGTGTGTGTGTGTGTATGGGAGTGGGAGGAGACTTGTGAAATGTTTCAACTGAAGCACTCCTACACTTTCAGCCTGACAATTACATGCGAAATTATGCTAACCGCTAACGTGTAATTATATGGCGGTGCATGAACGTGGATGTCGTTGTGAAGGTTACGGCCGGCCAGGATTCTGACGCACAGCTGGAAGTGTGTGTGGACTAGACAGGATGTTGTTATTGTTCATTTCAGAGCCACATAAATAAATCCATCCCAGAGGTGGGCTAATCCCACGCTACATTATTCCCCGTGTCGAGACTCGGCTAATCGACCCACCCAGAGAGACGCTGACTGGGTTAATCTGCACGTCTTTTGTGTTTACTTACGTTTGGACTGATAACATCCCATTCTACATCTCTTTCCGGCTTTTATGTGCTTTCTTGAACAATCAATAAAAGGACAGAACTTGGTCGGAAATTGTCTTCCTCAAATGAAACGCAACAGCTGAAAATGTAACGCATTTTACATGAAACAGACAAAGAGCATGGAAGATATGCGATATAAAATGCGATTGGTTATGTTCAACAACATTGTGCATGCAAGAAATCCCATAACAGCCCTTCAGAGGGTTTAGATAAGAGCGCATGGGGAAAGATGTATTAGGGAAAAGCTGCCACGGAGCATCATTACTTTATAATCCCACACTGGGTGAAAGAGGGACAGCTGGGTCTAGAGCCTTTTAAGCAAGTTTTATTTTTCATTTGTCCTACTTTATCTTAATCCAGGCTCAGGGAACGCGGTAGTTTGCTCCCCCAGACAGACTGCCACATTCAATGCTTTGAAATAGATACAGCTTTTCTCTTGCATAAAAGCTTCAGCACAAAGCTGGAGAGAAGAGAGAATACGTGAATGGATTTGCATTCAAGCCAAGAGCTAAATATCTACTTTTGCCAAAAAAAAAAAAAAAAGAAATAACAGGCTCCACTAGTCGCACTTGCCATTTGTCATTCTGCCATTATGACAAGCGTCAGATTAAGCAGTGGTCCTGTGGCATACATACGTTAGGTGGATAATACTGTATCCCCCAATATACGGCAGTCTAGCATTGCATGGATTAATATATTAGTGTAAGACCCAGATTCAGTCTTCTCTTACTGGTGAATCCTTTAATATTACAGAACAACACTGGCTTTTCATAAAATGCACAAATCTTTTTGTTTGTGAAAGACCTTGAAATGCAAGAGCAACAAAAGCATTGAATTTAAAGAGCGATTTATACTTGCTACGGCTGTTTAAACCTTGATGAATAAAGTCGCTTTTAACATTTTCTTGAAAAAAAAAGTGAGTGGATGCTTGAAACTCACTGCTGTAAGGATCGCCATTGCAGCGCGTCTGAGGGGAGACGGGACAACAACAACGTCATGGTGCGTGCAGGGACTTGATTTGCTCTAGTTAGTAAACTTTATTTAACATAACAGCCATGAATGAGCATATGTTGGAAATAAAAGCACTGAATTGAATTCTCTCTCTGTTGTCTATGCTCATCGTTAGTCTCATGAAGTCGGAGTCACGTAGATAATCCGTCAAGATCCTCTCCCAATAAAGACGTAACTTTGCATGAGTTAAATAATACAGCCATGAATGAGCACATGTTGGAAATAAAAGCGCTTAATTTAATTCTCTCTCTGTTGTATATTTGCTCATCATTAGTCTCGTGAAGCCGCTTTCATATTGCTGTTCACTGTTGATGCGGTTGATGCTCAGGAAATGCTCCAGCACGGGCACCGCATCTAAACGGTGACGAGCTGCGCAAAACCACGTTCATATTCGCGCGATTTTTTGCGCAGCTCGTCAGTGAACAACGGCTCTGTGTAGTTAATGCTGCTCAATGTGAAAGCCCGCAGGTGATGGAGATTTACCGCTGATTACAGAACCGGCTTTCTGACAAGATGTGCATTAAATATCGCATGCGATTTATCGTGCAGCCCTATTATAAACCTACTAAAACTGTAGTTTAAAATGAAGTTGATATGACTCCTGTCCTTTATTTATTTTCTCCATTTGAAAACATTAGACATTCTACATTTATTTTGCTTATTGGTAATATTAGTGTTGTTGCTGTTGATGCTTTTTATAAATAAAATGTTTTTTTTTTATTGTTGTAATATGAAGATTAAATTTAACATGAAAGACTGCTAATTTTCAACACTTAAAAAAAAAGAAAGATGACTGAAAAGAGGAAAAACCAAAGTGAAGTATGTTCTTGCTTCACTCAGTCATTTATTTACTTTATAACAGTAAATAAATATCGGTTCTGCATATCGGTTATCGGGCACATAAACATGCAAATAATTGGTATCGGTTATAAAAAATCTATATCGGTCGATCACTAGTCATGTGACCAACACTGTCTTTGTATTGTCAGCCATTTATGAATAAGATTTCTCTATGACATTGGAAAAAAATGGTAAGTCTGAATTCTTGATATTTTAATTGACAATCATTTTAATTGAAATATAGCTGAAATAAAATATAAATATTAAAGGGATAGTTCACCCAAAAATGAAAATTACCCCAAGATTTACTCACCCTCAAACCATCCTAGGTGTATACTGTATGACTTTATTATTTCAGACGAATACAATCGGAGCTATATTAAAAAATGCCCTGGTTCTTCCAAGCCTTATAATGGCAGCAAATGGGGGTCAAGTTTTTGAAGTCCAATAAACTGCATCCATCCATCATAAAAAGTACTCCACATGGCTCCGGGGGGTTAATAAAGGCCTTCTGAAGTGAATTGATGCATTTGTATAAGAAAAATATCCATATTTACAACTTTATAAACTAGAATCACTAGCTTCCGCTAACTGTCATACACATGTTCATGAGAGAGTGGGGTTTCAGCAGATGACGTAGGACGTAGGCGTAGCAAGCTTCAGAAGGCCTTTATTAAACCCCCTGAGCTGTCTGGAGTACTTTTTATGATGGATGGATGCAGTTTTTTGGGCTTCAAAATCTTAAACCTCATTCACTGCCACAGCTTGGAAGAGCCAGGACATTTTTTAATATAACTCATATTGTATTCATCTGAAAGAAGAAAGTCATATACACCTGATGGCTTGAGGGTGAGTAAATCATGGGGTAATTTCCATTTTTGGGTGAACTGTCCCTTTAAAATAAAGAACTTTTAAAAAATGAAGTACTAAAATTAAAATAAAATAAATTTAATTTAAAAAATAAACAAGAATTTAAAACATATTTACTAAACATATTAAAACATACTATAACATTATAACAATTTTCCAAACCTATGACTTTCTTTCTTCTGTGAAACACAAAATACATTTTTCACATTGTTTTTCTTGGTGAAAAATGCTTGGTGAAAAGTGTGTGCACAGATCAAGCCAAAGCTAATGTGTTTCCAAAAATTCTCTCTCCCAGGACATTCACGACTCGACTAGAACAGTTAATCACATCACACATGTGCCTAATACTGAAAAACACGGGTGATTCACCAACAAACAAGCACAGAGCGAACATTTCATAGCTCAACAACTCTCCGTGTTTGCGAGTCCCATAAGCTGAAATATCTAACAGATGGGCACGGCCGCATCAGACTTGTCGTGGCAAAAACTGCTCACTTATCACAAACAGGCTGATCCCATGTATACAATCAATTTTTTTTCCACCTCAATCCGCTTGCTGCTATAATCTGAGCTGCAGGACTAGACAAAGTCTCAGAGATGTGTGAAGGATTGTTCGCCCTCGCCCCTGCCTTCACCTGTTGTACCCCTCAGGATCCTCCGTCTTCATAAACCATCAGCTCTGCCCTCATGCCGCTGTCGCGCTGGAAACTGTCCAGCTCTAATTAGCACATTAATCACTGCTGAGGAGAAGATACGGCCGGCGGTGAGCTGGGTCTCCTGGTGTATGACCCGAGTCTCATCTTCCACAAGGACAAGCACTTAATTCACGAGCATTGTGCAGCACGAGCTAATGTCCAGCCTGATTTGAGGCTCGCAGGAGTGCTGAGTGTGAGTCTATATGGACTCTAGAGTGCAAAAAACGATTCCTTTCTCTTTCTGGCTTTAATCGTACATAATAAATCATCTTGTAAGGCTTGCTTAGACGACATATTTTTCGATACGGTAATTATGACTTGGATTTAAAGGCCACGTAGCATCATTCAGCAAATCTTGTGACTGAAAAAACCCCCCACATTCTAAATGAATAGTGATATAATGAGATTTAGGTCTTAAAGAACAGCGCTACAATCGGCTAGAATTCCCCTTCCTGCTATTTCTACGTGGCCAAATAATATGAAGAGTTATTTGGGAGAGTGAGTATGCAGACTTCAGGATAAGATCTACCGCCGAGTGCATGATTGCAAATAATTTTCACCCAGCATGCTCTGCTACTCAGCGTCCTCTGGGATAGTAAGCAAAAGTCTGTAATGGCTCTAAGGGCTCGACTCTCCCTCGGCAGTTAAGGATGTCTATTTTAAGAGCTCATTTCGGGGAAACACTTTAATAATTTCTTTCGGCAAGTTGGTAGATGCATCAAAATGGGCTTGATTTGACATTGGCCTTCTGACATTTACATCAGATCAACCTCACCTTCATCTCAAAGCGCCAGAGCAAACTGACAAAATCAGACTTCTGAAAATAACAGGGAAATATGAGAAAATTTGAAGTGGTAACACTTTACAATAAGGTTCTATTAGTTAACACTGGTTAATGCATTAACTAACATTAACTAACAATGAGCCATATATTTGTTAACAGTGTTGGGGAGTAACTAGTTACATGCAACGGGATTACATAATTTAATTACAAAATAAATCTAACTGTAATAATCTATTACAGTTACTGAGAAAAAATCTATAATTAAATTAGTTACTTATGAAAATGTTAATGATTACAAAGGGGGTTACACCTTAATATTTTCTGTAAAAAGCTAGAATATGTTGAATAATATTGATTTGTTGCTTTGCCTGTTTTTGATGTGCACAATGCCTCCTGCAATTTAAAGGCCATTAAGTAAAGCAATGCTCTTCTGATTGTTTTGATTGGTTCTCATTTGAATTTGAGCTGAAAGCTTTAGGCTACAAACTGTCTAAGAGTTGCCACCCTGGCGAGTGATACAAATGTGTTCCAGTGTTTTAAAAGTGCATTCCAGTGCTGTGCTTTAAAATTAAATTATTATAATCTTAATTCAAGTGATGAAGGATTTTGAAAGTCTGACAAGTAAGTACAAGTACTACTGTAGGTTAACACTGCCTGCTTAAAATGTTTGAAAACGATTAACAGTTAAAAACATTTGTTAGAAATGTAGAAAAAGTAATCAAATGTAATCAGTTACAATACTTTAATAAATAAATTAAAAATAGTTACACTACGTATTACATTTTAAATAAGGTAACTTGTAATCTGTAACCTGTTACATTTGCAAAGTAACCTTCCCAACACTGTTTGTTAAAGCATTTATTAATCTTAAAATTAACATCTTAACAATATTAGTCAATAAAAATACAACTGTTCATTGTTAGTTCATGTTAGTTCAGGTCCATTAAATAATGTTAACAGCTAAGTTTTTATTCTTGATTTTAATATCAAAATGTAAAATAAAATGTATTAGTAAATACAGAAATTAACATTAATATTAATAAATACTTTAGAAGTATGTTTCATTGTAAGTTCAAGTTAACCAACAAAACAAACAACAAAAAACATGAATAAAATAAAATATTTAACTAAAATACGGAACCATATTATAAATTGTGTATTGCAAAAGATACAGCTTGTATAAAAAAGAAAGGAGATGGTCGTGTGGAAAACAGGCACCAGGAAATTGCTGCTTTGTGTTTTAATGAGCAAACTTTGGGGAATCTAATTAGTTGCATTCCAATTCTAATCAACAAACTTGCTAATCCAGTTTCTTCTGGCGGAGGAGCTGGATATGGTGACGTTCCTGTGCCAGAGAGCTGGATTACAGCTGAGACAAAGGCCCAGAGTGCAGTCACACAGCAGGAGGACACACTGTCACAACAGGCAAAAACTCACCAGCAGCCTGCCACAAAGAACTTGACAAACAAAACCTCAGGCCATGTCTGAGAGGGATAGATTACTTTTATTTCAGCATAGCTACGCTTCACCCAGAATCACTAAGCATGGTGGAATTCATCAGAAGGTACTTACTGGCTACTTCCAGCGAGGCGTTTCTGCTAACGGCCTCTCCTAGGTAATTGCGGGCAACGCAAGTGTAAACTCCCTCATCAGGTTTGCTGCGGCGTCCGTGAACGATGCGCAGGAAGAAAATGGAGCCGCTGGGCAAAAGCATGCGGTGAGAGCGAGGGTCGTCCTTATCGGTTTCAACGTGCTCGCCGTCTTTATACCACTCCACTGTGGGCATGGGTCGACCCTCTGCCTTGCAGTTCAGGGTGGCCGGCTCACCCTTTGACACGATCAGATCAGAGGGATCCTCCACTATCCTGGGGGGAACATCATCCAAACGTGGGCGGGACCCTGTGAGGAATCAACAGTGAAGGTTAAAAGCATCTGGCTAAAAGCATCTGGCGGACGTAATGTATATCAGTGCCAGAAATGTACTTTTCCAGTAAGCAGTAATATTTGTCCCCTGAGATTGTAAGGGCAATTTTTAGAATTACTGTACCTTATAAAAAGTATTTGTGTTGTCCTTCATGTCAAATACGTAAATTAAGTCAATCAATCAGAGTGCTAAAAGCAGTTACCAATAAAATGTTATCAAAATCAACATAAGTAACCTTTAAATTACAAAAGTGGCATTGAAGCTGAAGCTACTTTTCTTTTTTCATCACCGGTGACTAATCTAAATGCTGCTAGCCATTACATTCATGCACCCAATAGATAAGTGTGTGATTGGTTATAATGCTCAACGCTGCAAAAAACAATGCATAAAAATAAATATTTGATGCAACGTGAGCAGATATAAATGTAATGCACAATCAACACTATTGTGTTCACTTCACATTACACTTTAATTGCAACAGTGGTAACAGATTTAGTTTAATTGTACAGGGGCATTTTTAGATATTTAAAAAAATTAAATGTGAAATGTAAAGTAAATTCATTTTATTTTGACTTCCGAAAGATGAGGATGCGAAGAATCAGTGGTTAAATTCACAGCAGTACAACCCCAATCTTTTTTGTGTTCCCGTCATTTTATTGCCGACTGCTTCTCTAATCTCGGGGAATTTAACGCGGTATTCACAAAACGCTTGCTCTTGAAATATTGCTCAGTACCAAGTTTATTTGGACCAGCTGGCTCCACTAAATCATAACCTGTCAGTATGATAAATAATAGATGTTTATACTTTCTATTGGGCATTCAAAATGTGGAACTACTATGGCAATGGCCGTATTGTTTTCAACACACGCTGTATGTGGTAGACCAATCACAACAGAGTGAGCCATCTGACCAATCAGAGCAGAGTAGACTCACAGAAAGGAGGGGTTTAGAGAGACTGAATCTTAGAACTGCTTCGAAGGAATCATTAGAGAATCGTTGGAAAATGAGGTGATATTAAATGCATATTATGAGAAAACCTAAGCATTTTTTGACCTTGCATGCCATGTAAACCTATTGTAGGAGGCTCCCAAAACAATATTAGGAACCTTAAAAATGCCAAAATAGGGGCACTTTAAATTTGAGGGGTTTTTTGTTCACTTTTGCCCCAAACCCCCATTAATTATTAACAAAACCAGGCAGTTAAACCTAATTTTACATAAACTTTAAAACAAAATAAAAATGGTGGTGAGCTGAGGTGGCTAAAGAACAGGGCTAGTAACCAAAATGTTGCTGCTTCAATCTTCATATGAACGTTTTAACCTTGGTTGCTCCAAGAGTAAGCTGCTTTGTTAATCATTTCTGATAAATGACAGTAGGTGCATCCCAATTATGTGCCATTTGTAGTATAAACGGTAAACAAAACAAAAAAATCAAAATGCACTTAAAATACCCAGATAATACACAAAATTAACCGAAGTGTGGGATGTTGGACACTTAATGCACTCAACTGTCACAGCTTTCCTTACATGGCAAAGGGGGAGGGGGTAACAGACTCTGATGCAGGATGGAGAAATAACCTTATAAAATTAATTCGCTAAATGGTTGAGTACATAGTGCATTGTATAAGTGCATAGTATCTCACTTGGGACACAACTTCTATACTAATTCATGCACTTAACCTTCATTACTTGGGTTTATCGCCATATCAGCTTTATTTACTCAAACATAATGAGTTAGCTAAATGCATGTCTGTTTAATACATCTGATGCAGTTTTAGTTATGTTTTAGTTATCTAAATATTATCCACCGGTGTCTAAAATGGTTTGACCCTGATTTAATTGGCTCTGAGCATAAACAAAGCAGGACTGAAACTGCATAACACTTGTGTGGAACCACTTGAATTACATTTCTAACAAAAAAATTGTGAAATAAAAACTTTTGTAACAGAGTGCCTGGGGTGCACCATTCAACCACACAACTATAGTCTTCACCAGCATCAGTCAAAGGATGGAACGAGGGGCGAGAGGCTTCTAATGGCCAGTGGGAAAAGGAGCCGGGGATGAACCTCTCAAAGGCTGATGACTCAGCACCTATTAAGCTTTCAGCCCAGAGAGCCAGACGAAATCAGTGCGAAGTTAAAAGAAGCTGACATTAAGGCTGAGTCTAGCATGGCTGCGGCTGTTGAATGAGGCTCCAAACCTCACCGCCCATTAGTGCTGAATTCTGCTCTATCCGGGGCTACAGAACTAACAGAGAGGGTTTCTTCTTTGTGCTTTTACGAGGCGGAATATTTACAGTGTAAGGCACTGCAGTGGCCATGTGTTGGGTCTTACTTGATGTTAAAAGAGTGTAAAATTTCAACAGTTGGTGTGTGTGCGTGCTGTGATTAAATAATAGCATCTATGGAATGAAGGAGAAAACTTAATTTGTCTAAAAGCACTCCAGTGGAAGAAAACAGCCCTTAGAAAGCATAAGGTGTTTTCTTGGTGAAACTAAATTCAATGAAGTTACTAATGACTTTCCTAAAAACTCAGTCAAAAAACACCAAAATAGTTCATCAGCCTCCTGCTGCACATTACACTCAGCATAAGTATGTTTCCATCCGTTTACAGCAGTCGAGATTAGAACTCCCCACTACTCAGAGGCAACATCATTTTTAAAGTTATGGCAAGCTAATTGGTCCTTGTGAGAGAATGAAAGGAACAAATAAAAGCCTGTGCTTTTCAATCCCATCACACATGAAAAGCTATGCCTGATTTGAAAGGATAATTATCTGTCAGTGATTTCATGGCGTACACAGTCGCCGCTTCCTTTGGAAAATGCGAATGAGAGGTATAAGACCACATTAACAGGTTCATATCTTACGGGAAAGAAGGTTACATATGGGCAACAGTGAACCAAATTAGTCCCACAGCATAATCAAGTGAAAAAAGCACTGAAACAAGGTTCTGTCAGGCAGTCACACATAGTGCTGTTAAATATTTATGCACGAAACTCACATGAGAAATATGTGGGAGATTCTAATTCTCGCCGTATCTCTCAGTGGTAGATTCCCTGAGTAGTGGATATAAATGGGTTTTGCTGGGTTTCCGGATACATATTATGAACATGTCCTTGAATCCAAAAATGTGGAAAGTTTGTAAAAGTAGGAAATAGCTGGGAGAAAAGCAGTGTAGCATGCCAGTAAATGACAAATGGGATGAAAATGAAATAAGCAAATAACATGCAGAATTGCAGTTCAAGTGCAAGAAAGAATTAAAATTAACTGAAATAAGTTCATACAACTATCATTGTTAACTAGAAAAGTTTCTCAAGACAAACTTTAAAAGTTGGCTTAAAGTCTTGTTTGAACAACAGAACAATCAACTGACAGATAGGAAAATAGATAGAGAATAAGATTAGAATGATAGATAGAATGATAGAACAATAGATTAAACATTTACTAGAATAATGAATAGATGGAACGATATATAGATAGAGAGAACGATAGACAGAACAATAGATAGATAGATAGATAGATAGATAGAATGATGGATAGATAGAACAATAGGGCGATAGATAGAATGATGGATAGATAGAATGGTAGAAAGATAGACTGAATGAGAGACAGAATGATAGAACGACAGACAGACAGATGATAGATGGATGGATGGATGGATATAGAATAATGAATAGATGGAACGATATATAGATAGAGAGAACGATAGACAGAACAATAGATAGATAGATAGATAGATAGATAGAATGATGGATAGATAGAATGGTAGAAAGATAGACTGAATGAGAGACAGAATGATAGAACGACAGACAGACAGATGATAGATGGATGGATGGATGATAGATAGATAAAATGTTAGAAATAGAATGTTTGATACAGATGGATGGACAGATGGATGGATGGATGAATGGATGGATGGATGGACAGAATGATACATAGAATGTTTGACTGTTAGGTAGAACATTAGAAAGAATGCATGGAAGGATGGATGGAGGGGTGGTTGGATAGATAGGGCGTTTGATAGAACAATAGATAGGACGTTAGCTAGAATGTTAGAATGATAGAAAGTTAGAAATAGAATGTTTGCTAGAACAATAGATAGAACGTTTGATAGAATGATAGACAAAATGTTAGAATGATAGAATGATAGAACGTTTGAAACGTCTGAATGGATAGATGACTGAACACAGGAGGATCAAGTGTCTTCCCGCTGAAATACTGTTGACACAAGTTATATTTAGTGTATGTCCACAAGCTATGGCGTTATGTAATGCATTACAGTAATTAATATTTACAAATATTAGACATGCATGATTCACCCTCTTTTTCCTTAGGGCTTAAATGTTCCATCACTAAAGCTAATACGTTTTGAAAACAGTGACCGGAGACCTTGTGCCCAGTCGAATTTTCAAAGCTGTTTGATTCAAACATTTCAAACATATTAAAAAAACAGAGCATCAACCTGGCTCTCTGGGATCAGTAATGATCTAATATTTTTTTCCTTAACAGACGTTTCTAATGGGCGCACGGGTGCGTACTGGTGTACACTGATCAAAGAACAAAACAAAATAGTCGTTCATGAAAGAGATCTGCTGGTATGATTCCTAGACCCATTATTACGCCAGGCACAACGTTTTTCACAGCGCCGCAAAAACTGTTCTTATCAGCTAACTGTGACAGCTTACATCTCTGCTGGGTGATCAATCTCAGGCCATTTGTCATCATTTCAGAAACGCCATTATCTCTGTTAACCCCATTCAACCTCTCGTAGTTGGCCATTTGCCCTAACGTGACTGCAACTGCTAAGTAATACAAACTGAACAGCTTTTGTTATGTCAGTTCTAAGCATCAGACCTTTTACATTAATGACAGCTGCGGGAGATTTTGCAGTCTGCAGTTTTCTGGTAATAAATATAAACACAAACACACCCACATTCACCCTATTTAAGGAACAAGCGCATTTACTTACGAGAATTAAATCTGGAACACCTATTTGCTGAGTGAAAAGCAATAAGCCAAATGAATTATTGGTCTATAGAGAAATTAAGCAAAGCTGATGTGATGTTACTGTAAATGGTGTCAACATGTCTCAAAATAATCATTGGATTAAATAGATAAGAACGAACGATAGATAAAATAATAGAATGATAGATAAAACAATTACTAGAATAATGGATGGATAGATGGAATGATAGATAGATAGATAGATAGATAGATAGATAGATGGAATGATAGATAGATAGATAGATAGATAGATAGATAGATAGATGGAATGATAGATAGAGAGGACGACAAACAGACAGACAGACAGACAGACAGACAGACAGACAGACAGACAGACAGAACAATGGATAGATGAATGATAGATAGAACGATGGAATGATAGAACAATAGAAAGACAGAACGATAGAATGACGAATAGACAGAACGATAGACAGAACGATAGATAGATAGATAGATAGATAGATAGATAGATAGATAGATAGAATGATAAAGCAATAGAAAGAGAGAACGATAGAATGACTAATAGACAGAACGATAGATAGACAGATAGATCAACATAGAACGATAGATGGAACAATGGATAGATAGATGATAGATAGATGGAATGATAGAACGATAGAATGATGAATAGACAGAATGATAGATAGAACAATAGAACGATAGAACAATAGAATGATAGATAGATAGAACGATAGATAGACAGATCAACATAGAACGATAGATGGAACAATGGATAGATAGATGATAGATAGATGGAATGATAGAACGATAGAATGATGAATAGACAGAATGATAGATAGAACAATAGAACGATAGAACAATAGAATGATAGATAGATAGAACGATAGATAGACAGATAGATAGACAGAGAGATAGATAGATAGATAGATAGATAGATAGATAGATAGAC
>NW_015551101.1:473369-476429 GCF_001515605.1 Sinocyclocheilus anshuiensis | reverse complement strand
ACAGACAGACAGACAGACAGACAGACAGACAGACAGACAGACAGACAGACAGACAGACAGACAGACAGACAGACAGACAGACAGACAGACAGACAGACAGACAGACAGACAGACAGACAGACAGACAGACAGACAGACAGACAGACAGACAGACAGACAGACAGACAGACAGAACAATGGATAGATGAATGATAGATAGAACGATGGAATGATAGAACAATAGAAAGACAGAACGATAGAATGACGAATAGACAGAACGATAGACAGAACGATAGATAGATAGATAGATAGATAGATAGATAGATAGATAGATAGATAGAATGATAAAGCAATAGAAAGAGAGAACGATAGAATGACTAATAGACAGAACGATAGATAGACAGATAGATCAACATAGAACGATAGATGGAACAATGGATAGATAGATGATAGATAGATGGAATGATAGAACGATAGAATGATGAATAGACAGAATGATAGATAGAACAATAGAACGATAGAACAATAGAATGATAGATAGATAGAACGATAGATAGACAGATCAACATAGAACGATAGATGGAACAATGGATAGATAGAATGATAGATAAATGGAATGATAGAACGATAGAATGATAGAATAGAAAGACAAAACAATAGAATGATAGAATGATGAAGACAGAACGATAGATAGAACAATAGAACGATAGATAGAACGATAGATAGAATGATAGATAGATAGATAGAACGATAGATAGAACGATAGATAGACAGATAGATAGACAGATAGATAGACAGACAGATAGATAGATAGTCATTGGATTAAGAGCTGCAGTTAATCCAAGTATAGTCAAAATAAATTGACAATGTATTGGATTATTTCAAACATATTATTACTATTTCATATTTGGTCAAATTTGGACTAAGAATACCTTCAAAAATAATTTGTGACTCCAGATCTGCCAGTGGTACAGACGTCTCTTAGCAACCGGAGTACGAAGTATGCTATTATCTGGTATTATCTATCATCTTTCATATTATACAGTATGTTTTAACTCTGAACTTTCTCTAAGCACACAGCACATAATGCTTTTCATATTCACAGCTGACAGTTAAATCGATAAACCCACTGCATATTAATACACACATAGCTCTATTTTAAGCATCCTTTCAGCTCTGGCACCCCCACAATGGGAAGACAGATGCATAACTCATAAAGTCTCTTTCTAAAGCTTGCCGTGTACAGCAGCCGCTGTCTCCTGTAATGCAGAAGGCCATTAAGCCGGCCTCAGCAGGGGGGCACATCATGCCGCCCCACAGACTCTCTGCACCTGCCAAACGTATGTGGTCAGTACAGGTCATTTCACCACAATCAAACACGGTACACATACGAAGTGTGTAGGAGGAGATAATGGAAACAGATCTTGTATTGTAAATATTTACTCGTAACAGTAGCTGTCCAGATTTAAGACGTCTGTGAATAGCCTACTGTAATAATGGACTATCAAAACAAATAAAAATAAATGGCATTTCTAATAGCTAGAAATGCCTTTCTAAACAGCACAACATTTCTATTTGTACTGCTGTGCTTGTTTTGTACCATTAGCTACCGAATGAAGAAATAAAACACAATCGTCTTTCTTGTAATACGCTTTGAGAAGTGCCTGAACATGAATATTTTATAATACAGCTGTCTTGTGTTGTATCCAGCGTGATTATGATCTTTTTCATCTTTTAATGGAAACTTTTTCTTATTATTGTCTCACGCTTCACTGCAAAAACGATCATTATGCTATAAAAACATTTCCATTTCCATTTAACTAACAAAAAAGTCTGTCATTAATTTCTATTTGATTTTGAGTGTTAACTCAATTTCCTTTATCGGTAATTACATTTAAAGTAGTCGAAAAGGTGAATGAACTTATTAAAAAGTATTACATTTAAGTTCTGAATTCTTCAGTGTATTGTTACTGTTGTTGTCACTGTAAAATGATTGGCCAAAGTTGTAAATAAAACAGATTACTTGAGTAGGTTTCACTAGAAGAGACTATTTCAGTCTTTCCAGTTTAGAATTTTGCTTAACTATGTATTAAGAAGCAATTTCTTAGTGAAAATGTTTCTACACCTTTTTTATAGGTAGATGTGACCTGATGTAACTCAACATTGATAGTAAACGCAAGATTTTCTGGTACAAAATATAAAGTTGTTGGGGATTTGTTTCACTGTTGAATGAAAAAAATCACATCCAATAATTTAAATATCCAAAAACTTAAAGCCATCTAGCTGTATTTACAGCGATACGTACGTATATTAAGTCTGAGAGTCAAACGTAAATATGAAACTTACTTTCAAATTGCAAAATGCAGTATTGAACCAAAAATCAAATTAATAAATCAGTGTTTTAACTCACCTGAAGAGCTATAGATGTTAGAGAGCATCAGTAACAGGGTTCCTATGACAGTAAAAGCCATTTGTCCGGCTTCCAACAAGACTTGCGCTTTTCTTTACGGCATAAGTATACAGTTTCTAAACACAAGGCGAACGCCAACCAATTTGAACTCATGAAATAAAAATGAGAGCGGAAAAAGCACTTCAGCTGCTCTCTTGGAGAAATCCACAGCAGCGCATTACGATAAAGTCTCAGTGATGTCTGGATCAGAAACGCGCGGATCTTTGTGTTAGGAACTGCATGACGACTCTAATGTCTAACTAGTTTGTTCACTCCCTCAGTCACTCATTTGGCTGTAATGTCCGTCCGCTGAAGCGCTGAACGCAGTACACAGAGTTCACCAGCTGTTCATCCATTCAACTCACTGCATGGCGTTTGAATAAGATGCTCGAGTGTGACGGCGCTCCGCAGAATGAAGCGAGTGGAGCTTCAGAGCAGCGCGCGCTTCCCAAACAAATCTTAAAGCGACAGCTTTGCATCGCTGTCCCGTTCAAGGGTATTTTAACCTTTCTAACTAATACTTTTTTTGAATAAGTATCAAATAATTATGTATTATAATATCTATTTACTTTATTATATATATATATATATATATATATATAGAGAGAGAGAGAGAGAGAGAGAGAGAGAGA
>NW_015551101.1:436637-472665 GCF_001515605.1 Sinocyclocheilus anshuiensis | reverse complement strand
CTTTATAACATTTAAAAAAAAAAAAAAAAAATTATATATATATATATTACATTATATATATATAATATGTCACATGTAATCATTTTGGCCACCACTGTAGCCTAAGTGTTTCATCTTTGGTTGACTAAATACATTTTCTTTTAAGTTTTTTATTATTATTTTTTTAATCATTGACATTGACTCTCAGTCAAACTGACCTACAATATGATCAAAAAGCAAAGCATTTATGTTTGAGCTTCATGCACCTGAATTGTAGCCCGTGCACTTTTGTTTCACCTCACATCAGCAGGACTCACTTTAACAAATGTCAGTGTATTTTGAAGCAAAAATGATGTTTAAACTGTCTGGCTATCCTTTTCAGTGTTGCATTTCTAGATATGCGGCTATATTTTACAGCAACCCATTAAGCGGACGTTATTTCCAATGCAATCAGACCCCTCATTGATCGGCCTTCTCAAGATTTACTAGTGCTCTTCTCCAGGGCTTTCCTTATACCATGAGCCGTTTTTCTTTACTGCATTGACTTTGTGTCTGTTTTGAAA
The DNA here is from genome assembly GCF_001515605.1 of Sinocyclocheilus anshuiensis. Taxonomy (NCBI): domain Eukaryota; kingdom Metazoa; phylum Chordata; class Actinopteri; order Cypriniformes; family Cyprinidae; genus Sinocyclocheilus; species Sinocyclocheilus anshuiensis. Next base: position 472,123 of record NW_015551101.1, on the reverse strand, counting down.
GACCACCATTATTGGAGCGAGAAGCGAACATTTGTCTTTCTTTGATGCTCAAAATGGGCCAAGAATCAGAGGACAGACAACAGTTGCGAGCTCTAAGGAAACCAACTGTGCAACAAATTGAAATTCTCCTCACCTCGGTTGAGAAATTGCTCTGAGTAATAGCAAACAATTTCTGAGAGGTCCGAATGAAAACCTTCATCAAGATCTCACTGCATCAATAACAAGTATTTTAAACGCATGAATTTGCTGTCCACGCACGTTAGATTCACGCTTCTTTGCTCGCATCAGAAACAACGGCCCCGTCAAAATTCTAAAAACAATGTTTTATCTGGTTCCTTATATAAAACAGTTAATTAACATAACTCTCTCAGACTGAGATGAGACGCAAAATTGCTCGTTTACTTTCAGCCATTTCTCTGATACTTTCAGTGACGTTTGTAATCAACATGCACCTACTGTACATGTCAAAGGAGGATGTCAGCAATGATTGCCTTGCAGATGACACACAATTATGTGTTTAGACATATTCAGACCAGTGCTGTCACAAACAAATTATCATCCTGCTATCCTGTAATCAAAGATGGATGAGTCATAATTTCTTTCTACCACAGAAACTATGGACTCTAACAATGTGGGGCACATTTAAAAAAAACTCGACTGCACAAACAAACACATTTTTATCTCCTCAAAGGCTTTTATTGACATTTCTACAAAAGAAGCAGACTGCGCAAGACCTTTTGAACTACAGTTCTAGACTTTCTTCCAATGCGCCTCCGTAACTTGCTAGTTTTTAGTGAACAAACATATATTTTCCCATTGGGAACTGGCTATTAATCCATCCATATGCTGTCTCAAAGGAACACTGAGGAAGTCAGCTTTTTTTGGAAAAAGCATGGCGATGCATCACCAATTTTCTTCAGCTGTAAATACTGTTTTGATTCACACAAGACTTACAAATAAATGGACAGAAAAGAAAAGAAAAAGCAAAGCTCAAGGGTGACCCAGGTTATCGTCTGTCTTCTTCGGCAGCTTCCTGTTCGTTCAACACAATGCCACGTGAAGGTAAACACTGACTCATCCATGCTCTTTTACAAAAAAAAACGCTAGTTGATGCTTGAAGAGAACCCTTGACTACATTTGAGTACTTTTGATTAGGCCAAGCACCTGCAGATACGCTTCCATGTATTCCGTGTAAACACACGGCGAGGAAACAACAACAGCACAACGCTAAAAATAACATAATTGCTGCACCACACACACGTATTTGGGTTCTTGATGGCCTAAGTTGGCCTATAGCCCATGTTTCTGTTTTTGCTGTCAGTGGCGTGGCAGTGCCATATGGCCCTGGCTCCGAGTTTCTCCCGGATTCAGGAAAGGGGTGGGAGAAGTGGGGGGACAGAGACATAGACTGTGGGTCACTCCGGGGCAGGTCGAGCTTTTCATAACAAAGGGCCTGCTCCCGGGACGTGTGCTCAAGTAGACACACGTACTGTGAGGACACAATAGACTTGTGATGATCCCCTGTGGTCTGGCACAACCATATAACGGCTCAGTGACAGAAGTGAGCGCATTCATCTTTGTATAAGTGTGGAGGATGATAAATGTAGGGGTTTGGGATAAAAGTTGGGATAAAAGAGCAGACCGTACACCTGCCTGGCAACAATGGTGCCTCAAATATATATATTTACTGCCACCTACTGGAGATATCAATACTTTTGTGATTAGGCCAAGCACCTGCACGCTTCCATGTATTCCGTGTAAACACACGGCGAGGAAACAACAACAGCACAACGCTAAAAATAACATAATTGCTGCACCACACACACGTATTTGGGTTCTTGATGGCCTAAGTTGGCCTATAGCCCATGTTTCTGTTTTTGCTGTCAGTGGCGTGGCAGTGCCATATGGCCCTGGCTCCGAGTTTCTCCCGGATTCAGGAAAGGGGTGGGAGAAGTGGGGGGACAGAGACATAGACTGTGGGTCACTCCGGGGCAGGTCGAGCTTTTCATAACAAAGGGCCTGCTCCCGGGACGTGTGCTTATAGACACACGTACTGTGAGGACACAATAGACTTGTGATGATCCCCTGTGGTCTGGCACAACCATATAACGGCTCAGTGACAGAAGTGAGCGCATTCATCTTTGTATAAGTGTGGAGGATGATAAATGTAGGGGTTTGGGATAAAAGTTGGGATAAAAGAGCAGACCGTACACCTGCCTGGCAACAATGGTGCCTCAAATATATATATTTACTGCCACCTACTGGAGATATCAATACTTTTAGTGACTAAAAGAGTTGGGAAGCACAATAGGGGGCTTGTTTGTGGAATTATGCTAAATGTAAACATACAAAAATGTCTGAGATATACTTACAGCATGAATGATTTATATAGATTTAGCCATATATGCATGAATGAAATGTGTCAAATTATCAGGAAAAAGTAGGCTACAGCACTCTCATCATACTGTAAATGTGCAAAGGAAATCGAAGGTATACATATACAAAACCTATATTTTTTTCATCATAATGCAGGGAATCAAGCTTTACATTTTCATAATCTATGTTGGATTATTTTAATTAGGCAACTGGAAGGAGTGCAAAAAGTACGCTTCAAACAGTAGGCTTATTGTATAACATCAAAACTGCCAGATCCAACAAAGATCAAGATGCAAGTACAAGATGCACTGAATTCGGTAAAACACGTTTATTGTTTGCAAATTCTAATGACGGAAAAATAAACTCGCTATTAAGGAAATTAATTTTTACCTATAGCCTGTTATTCAGGTCATTATTTTTAGTAGACTGAATAGGTCCCATACACTGCATCACTCAAACCTGAGCTAATGTGCCAGTAACTGAGTCAGTCACCATTAACAAATCATTTTGGCAATTTAAAACATTATCATTCAACCAGCGTGATGGCAAATAGGCTTTCCAACTAACGTAAATCATTATTAAATACAGTATATCTCTCACATGCATGTCCTACTGTACATTGTCCTGCAAAATCACACATATACTGTCCTGCAAAAGGGCAAAAACCCGGTTGTCACCCTATTTTAACATCAAGAAGTCACCATTTGGATATAAATAAACAAATACCGAAGATAATTATTATTGCAGTGATTAATATGTTTCTGGCATGTAACGTTTTGCAACAATTCTTTTTACTGATGCAGTGTGTAGCTTTCATTTTTAAACAACCATGTTGGAAGATCCAGTGTCTTATCATGAGACAGCTTAGTTCACAACCAAACAAAGAGATTGATATGGAGTGTGTACATGAAACCCGTGTACTACTCAAATACAGCACCAACACGAGCCATCATTCTCATTGTCTTGATGAGATGCCTGTTGGTGGTGGTGAGATGGATGGAGGGAGAAAGGAGGTAGAGAGAAGGGAGTAAAAAAGGAAAAGAAGCTTCTGGAGTTGGCCCGCTTTCCACTTTTCTCGCCGCAGCGCTGGAAAATACGACCTGGCTCAAGCTGAGAAGGAGTACCAGAGTGAGGCTGGATAATGTCATGATAATTCTTCAGTTACGGAAACTTCTGTTCTTCTACCTTTTTATAACAAAGAATCAGCTGTCCCAAAACAAGCTGCTTACATTATTACACCAAACATTTTAAAATTAATTTCATGATTTTTGATCAGAGCATGATTTGAGTATAGCTTTATTAGGTGTCATTTCCAAACTTGCCAATATGTTAGAAGTTATAACAAATCAATTCACATTGTTTAGAGAAGTTACATTTTTTGCCAATGTTTTGCCAAGTCAAATTTGCTCTAAATGTAAAGTATTTAGACAAATAATGCTGATTTAATTTTTTGTTTCAGGTCATGGAGTAAGACATGAAGAACATCAGAAAACAACTCCTGTCAAGGCCACCCAGTTGTTTTCTGTCTTCTGTCAGCTTTGCGTCTGGTGGGCTGACATGAGTGGTCTTTCCATGCCTCCACGTAGACCTTTTGGTAGTGTCTGACACCTTGACTTGAAGCAGAAATACTTGCACCTGGCGGTATTGCAAGCATGAATACATATTTATATAACTTTTTTAGAGTTATATATACTTTATAAGAGCATAAAAATAAATACATTTGTCTTACAAAATTTCTTATCAATTTTAAGACAATTTAGAAAAAACGTATAAGAAATTTTGGTCACTTTTATTTGATTTTGTCCTTGTTACATTACATGTACTTACTACAGTAATGACAATACATAATGCACGATTAATACATTTTGTAAGATCAATTTTCTTACAAAATGTTTTAAAATTTATAAGAAATATTGTAATAACTATAAGAAAATGTATTATACATTTTGTAAGAATGTATATGAAAATTCATAATGAATTTTGTAAGATAACTTTTAATAAATTTATATTGATATTGCTTTGTAGAGTTTCATAGTACGTTAGCCTGCCAACCTTTAGTTATTAAACAATTATTAGTTATTAACAATTATTAAATAGTTTAATTAAGGTTTATACATGCTAGTATCCAAGACAGTTCAAGATAAATCTTTTCATTACTATTGGAGCTGCCAGTTTTCTAAGTTTCAAAAGATTATTAAACAGCAAGCACAAACTATGCAAAAGCGGCAGCCCTTCAGGTGCACTTCGAATTCGAATGCAGTATCCAAAATCGCTCTCTTGTTTTTATAATGTAGGGAAGAGTGAATGAGGGTTTTGAACACAGCCTTACAGTGCAACCAGTGTACTGTGATTCCCAAATAAACTAATCCGTTCTTTTTAATAAACAAACATCTTACAACTAACTGTAATACTTAAATCCTCATCAGGGATTGATGAGAATACAAAAATCTCGAAGACTCCAAAATTGTATAAGTACAGAGAAAGGCTCATTGTGAGATGAAGTCATATCTCCATTGCGTTTTACACTCTGCAGATGTACCAAAGGCATTCAAGTCAAGTCCCTGCAGGGCCACTCCTCAACTGTTGTCATGGCAACGACCAAGAAGCCCCTTGAGGCTGCACCTGTTTTAGCAGTCAGGTACATACAAGCCATTTTTGGATGATAGTTTTTAAGAATACTTCAAACTAAATGCAGTCAGTTTGATTCAAATATATTTAGTTATACAGACAAGAAACACATCTATCATGAAGTGCGTTTTTATATTGTATTAGACAGCTTACATCAAGTCTGTAAAACACCTTCTAAAACATTTAGGAAAATTAACTCACCGTTGACGTCAACGGCTCCTTCCGAATCCAGGTGTGACAGTGAAGGGAAGGGAAGCGTGATATCTGTGTCTTTAGATTGTGTATAAATGTTCAACTGAAGAAGTGCTCTGAGTAGATGGAGCAGCATTTTCTTCTTGTGTGCACAAACTTTTTGCTTCAGTCTTCAATGTCCGCTGGTATTCAATGGAAAAAAAGAATCTAGAATCAAAATAAATCCATTCTAGTAGTTCTGAGATTTTTAAGATACTGTTGAAATAAAAAAATGGATGGAGTTATCTTGGTCTGAAAGCAGAGGTGAAACAAATGCATCAGTTCCAGCTATACTGGAAATGACTGCTGCCACTGGAGCTCCGTCTCTCTGTCTGTGTGTCTTTCGCTCTTTCTCTCTTTCTTTTTCTGTCCATCTGCATCATTTGGTTACAAAGATTCCCTAGAGAATCTGTTCAACAGCTTGTACAAAGAATCTATATGAAACATGCTTACCGACAGATCACCTCTTTTGTAAATCTATGCAATTAAACCAGCACCTCTGGCAAAGAAAAGAGTGCCGGACTATTAACTAACAAAAATAAAACCAAGGAATGTGTTTATGAAGGCAGACTATAGGAGTCTATTGTCCCTGTGATGAGGTGCATTCTCACAGCTGAGGTTCACCTCATTGTTTCTTTACCCTGCCTTTTGTTATGGTGAATCTGAATGGCCAAGCGGCAGTGAACAGAACACTGTTGGCTGCCCCTGCAGTCACTAGACTTGTTGATTTATCTGATGCACTCCAGATACATGGATTTCTGTGTAAACTAACAGATGTTTAATTAGAAGAGAACATGTTCACTGATATTATTTAAACATACAAAATAGATATTCAAACTCAGTCTTTTGGAGTTCAAAATTTCAAAACATTGACTTAAAAACACAGCTTTCATAGTTGGAAAAGTCCAAACTGACACACATAATGCCTGTATTTTGCAATGTACTCCTATACAAGTATTGAATAATAAGTAATAATTGGGCACCAAATTAATGTATTAGAATTATTTGAAAAAAATGATCATTTTAGACAGAAGACTGGAGTAATATCTGCTGACAATTCAGCTTTGCCATCACAGGAATAAATTACAAATACAATAGAAAACAGTTATTGTTAAATTTTAATAATATTTCAAAATATTGTTGTTTTTACTGTAATGAATTCATACAGTCTAGGTGAGCTTGGTGAGACGTCTTTCAAAAACATAAAAAAATCTGGTGCTGTATGGCTATATAATTATTACATATATTAATATATAAATGAGAAGTAACCATTCAATGTTGTACCTCGTTTTGATAGAAGCACCAGGCGGCGGCTGTGCTGTTCTAGTGCAGGCCAACGGCGAGGTCGTGATGCTAGCGGAGCGTGACCACAAATATGTAACTTTGGAGGCTTCTGCTGCATAATTTAAAATCATTTTAGTATGAGTAGAAGATATCACGCCCTAAAATACTGAAGCAAAACATCTTGTGGATAATTGATCAACTCCAGGGGTGAGCAAGCAACAGGCTGTAAAAGCACAATTCGTTAATATGGTCACGTGCAGAGTGCAGACTGAAATGGCGACTCTGGAAAAAGTAAACATTTGGCGAGGTCGTGATGCTAGCGGAGCGTGACCACAAATATGTAACTTTGGAGGCTTCTGCTGCATAATTTAAAATCATTTTAGTATGAGTAGAAGATATCACGCCCTAAAATACTGAAGCAAAACATCTTGTGGACAATTGATCAACTCCAGGGGTGAGCAAGCAACAGGCTGTAGGCCTAAAAGCACAATTCGTTAATATGGTCACGTGCAGAGTGCAGACTGAAATGGTGACTCTGGAAAAAGTAAACATTTCTTGTTGATCCAAACTTTTATATTGAATTTGTATAACATATTTTATATAACATAACAACAACAACAACAATAATAATTGTTGTTATGTTATTGTTATTGATGTACCACAAACTCACATGGAATGCAATTTACTTTACACAGTCAGGAGCCGATTGTTTGGTGTGGAGGACTGCTGTCTCAATCTCCCAAGGGTCAGTACGGCTATCCCTGGCTTTCCTGCCCCATATGTCTATGTGTATATGAGCTGTACTGGGTCAAAACCTTACAGAGTGAAATGTCTGGATTAATGGTTGTGTAATACCACTGGCAGCTATAGTTTTATATCAGCAGATTTTTCTATGTTATGGAGTTGGTTAAAGGTCAGTAAATCTGTGTATGTTTGGCTTAAATTTTAAACGGATTTAAAACATTTATTATATATAGAGTGTTTTACACCATATCCTGCCCCAGTTGTCAAACACTTGTAACAGAGATATCCCTCTGTGAACTGCACAAATTTGAGCTTATAAGACGTTCCTTTTTGGAAAATGAAATATTTTAAATGAATGTAATTTTGTTGTGTATCAAGTTTTTTTTTTTCTCTCGAGGGCCCTTTATGACCACTAGGTGGCAGAGAAGACTCATATCATATGTTTAGAAATGTAGGTTCAAGTGAAGCTATATTTGAACATATTACTTCATTTTTCATTTTTGTTTAAAAGCTGTTTATTTCCTTTTTAAATAGAAAACATTTTTAAAAGTTCTTATCTAAACTACTTTTATATAGAAAACATAAAAATGCCATATAAATAAAATGCCCATTAAATGAGAACGAGAGACAATGGGCAAACCAGCATTCAAATATAGTTCAGCGAAAAATTTCAATACTTAAAAGTAAATTATTATCCTCATGCCTAAATCTCTGGTCAACTGGGGGTTTAGCCTTGCCGTAGAGGCCTTATAATTATATACGGAATATATAATTTAGGCTCTTAGTGAATTTGCTTTTGTTATCAGAAAACACTTCCAATCCATTTGTATGGAAGTAACCTGTGATGCACAAATGGCTTTGACCAAATTATTTCTGAAGTTGCTATGGTCAACTCCAGACAAGAGAAAAGCATTGCTGCACACAATTACAGTATATAATATAATACGGTATATTGTAATACAGAACTTGAATGCTAAAACATGTTGCCGTACAGCTGACACACAATGACCTTAAACGAATAGGTCACTAGAATAAACAAATAAATAAATAAATAGTTCACCTGCAAATTTACTCATTGGGGGTAAATTGGGCATCCAATGTGTAAATGAGTTTGTTTGTTTTTATCAGAACAGATTTGGAAAAATTTAGCATTATGTCACTTTCTCACCAATAGATCCTCTGCAGTGAATGGGTGCCGTCAGTCCAAACAGCTGATAAAAACACTTCACAAGACATTAACTGATGTACTGGAGTTGTGTGGATTATTGTGATGTTTTTTATCAGCTGTTTGGACTCTCATTCTGATGGCACCCATTCACTGTACAGCATCCATTGGTGAACAAGTGATGTAATGCTACATTTCTCTAAATCTGTTCCGATAAAGAAACAAACTCATCCACATCTTAATGGCCTTTTCAGCTAATTTTTCATGTTTGGTGAACTATTCTTAAACCATGGCCTTGTCAACGTAGTTTTTAATGTCATGTAAATCCAAATGGATATTATAATATTGAATGTGAAGAAAAAGGTAAGTCATGGTGCAATATTTGTCTCTCAGTTTTTTTGTTTGGCACACACATTATGTGCAGGCTGTGCTGTCTCCCTCTGTGTTGCATACACAACATTGACAGCCTGTAAAATCTTTTTATATATTGTCACTGCTTCATCAATCAACAACCATAAGATCTGATCATTTTTGCTCCTCTCACTGAAGTAGCAGTGCTGACAGCAGCTGTAACTTGCTGCCACTCAGTATATTCTTATTTTAGTGATGACACTCACAGACACCCCAATTATTACATTTTTTTTGGCTTCTACTTTTAAATCTCTATTTATATGGCAATATTTCAATGCATATAATATCATATTTAAATATATATATTAGTGGTGTGAAAGTTGACTGGTGACATTGCCTAAGGTCTTCAATAATATGACAATTGTTAATCCTGACCAGACTACAGCAGTCAGTTTAATAAATAAGTAGATTTTATGAATGTATTTCGTAATTTAAAATATACTTATGTCGCCATTTGAAAATCGCTCAGGAAATGCAACTCATTTGTACAGCAGGCTGCATTTTAACACTGAATAATTGAAGGGTACAGCGCAGGCTTGACTTACCACCAAGACTTCTAGTTGACCATTTTCTCTTAATCACAGTCTTTGTGCCTGACACGTTGTACCTGTAGTTCAAGTTAAGCGTTAAGCTCAGACAAGACAATCAAAGACCTGAGCTCACCAGTCCCCAATAATTGAGCAGCTCTAATGCATGAACTTCTGATGTGTTTCTATGACAACCATCCAATCGGAGAGGGTGAGAATGAGCTTTGCTCGGGGTCTGTATCCTGTAGCCTACTGATTAGCCTATCACAGACCAACTCATGTCACAATGCATACGTGAGACAGTAATTGGTTGCTCCAACTCAGTCTGATGGAAATTTACACTGAAAATGGTTCTTATAGGTCAAATAACCATAGAAAATATAATCAAAGATTTACCTGATAGATGTAATGTTGCTTGACTTAATATTCTAAAAATGTAACCTTTCAGGAACATAATAGGTTAATGGACCGTGATACAGCTTTTATATGTATACTCAGATTTTTTTGTACTCAAATTGTTATCACCAAGCAGATAAAATCAGGATCAATGCATCATTTTTTTTTAGTTCAAATGAATCTACAATGAGAAAGAAATGGTTTCCTGGTTTAGACCCATTCCCCATTGTCCTAGGATTCACATGTGCATGAGTTATTAATATGCTTGCACTGTTGGTTTTGTTGCATGTTTTGTTGTTGGCTTGTTATGTCAGGATGAGTTTGTTCCTGTACTTAAAATCAGTTAGTTCATTGTGTGTTTTCTTGTTGATGTTGCATGTGATGTTTTTTTTTTATTATTATTTGAATGTAGAACGAACAAGAACATTTACATAGAATATGCTTAAGGTGGTGAATACAATGTTTTCAGTTATGATGGTAGCACCAAAAGAAATTAATAGAAAAAAGAAAAGAAAAAATATCCAAATGTATACATTTGTTTTGCCTTTTTATTTATTTATTTATTTAGTATCTTTCAGCCTCAAAATATATTTCAATAGTTCAGTTTTGAACAGTATCTGTTGTAAAAAAAAGTAATCTGATTACGTAACTTGCGTTACTTGTAATAAATTACCCCCAACACTGGTGATGTTAATCATTTGCAATGATAGCAGATTTCAGACTTTTTGCAGATATTTTTTGCAATAGGCCTACAATATTATTGAATCGTTTCAATTGCTATAATATTAATATTCTATTTATATTACAAAATTACATTGAGTTAATTAAAGTAGTTTATGGATAAATAGGTTTTTCCTAAGGGATAATACAGAGAGGAAATGATCGAGGAGCGCTCGTAACACCTGTAGGCTGAAAGGGGCGTGGCTTCCCGCACACATCTATACTTGCAAGGGGCTTCACGCTCAGGTGACAGACGCGATTCATACAGTCCCAGAACAGCCAAAAACTTCAGGTATGAATGAAAATGCTTGCGTAACTATCATCAAAGAGCTTATTTAGAAGAAAGAACCACCAGAGCTTTACAAAGAGCCCTTCTCCAAATGCCGTCCGCTGCGCGAATGGGAGAAGAGGAGGGAATGGGATTTATTTACAAGCTGGAGTCTAGTTCTTCTGTCGGGGTTGAGTGAATTGATGTATTAATTTGAACAACGGAGGGACGGCAGAAGACAGCTCGGGGCAGAATAAGAAGAGCGCGGGAGTGACTGTCACTGGATGCTGTATGAGGTGTCGCTCCAGCGGGCGCTTCGTGAGGGGCGATGGAGATGCTGATGGACTGGAGACCTCCCACATTTCTGCTTCTCACCTTGCTGTGCTTGTTTCCAGGTAAGATAAATAAGAAAATAAATATCATATGTTGTTGATGCTGTGTTGAGCGAACTCTGACCAAGTTAAAAGGGACTGTACACTCTAAAAAATGCTGTATATGCAAATATGGACTAACTCAACTTTTGGGTTAAAAATTTAATGAAACAATTTAACCCAACGGTTGGGTTAGTCCATATCTGACCCAAAGTTGGGTTGAAACAACCCAGTATTTTTTAGAGTGTATCATTAGTAAAGTCTCAAATCAACCTGTTTTGTTTATCTTAGGTGATACATTTATCTTATACAATAAGACAACTGTTTAATATTGTAGTTGAATGTGTAAACATGGCTGCAATGTGTAAACATTCAACTAAAGTTGATGTAGAGATTCATAAGCAAATAAAAACACATGTAGGCGTCCTCATATACAAAAAATATTTTTTGTAGTCATGAAATATTTTAGAAACGGACATTTCCTTCTTACCAACAGATAGCCTATATTTTATCCTGGTGTACACAGCCATGTTGTTCTTAGCTTAATGGGAAGTCATCACATTAACCCTTAACGACTTGAATCCTGATTTTTCCTTATAGTAAATCAGGTGGTAAAATGAAGATTGTTGGTACCAACTGCAGCCAACAACTGAAAGTAGTGACAGTGAATTCAGGCGCCGTGATATGACCATTGTCCTGACTAATCTCCAGCAAGGCTCAAGTCAGAGGAGCTTGTAATCCGCTGAATTACCCTGACATTTTTACAAGCAAGGACAAGGTACGAATTCACTCTCAGTGCTGGCCGACAAGATTAAACCGTGCCATTGTGTTGCAGTTTTTTCTCCCTTGAGTTAAAAAACTCACAATACATGGACAAGGTTGAATATAATAAAATTGCATTCACATGCCCTCGTAACCTCTTGGATGTTTCGAAATGTAGTGAGCCTTATTAAACTGGTATTGGTTGCTTTGTCAGGGTTTTGGTCTGTGTTTCTAACATGGCAAATTGCTGATGTGGTAGTGTTTTCTGTACCTCCAGGGAGGCACCATTATCGCATTATATGGAGAGTGTGCCTTATAATGGGGAAACTGCCAGATGACTGCTGTAGCCTGCAAATCTTAAGCGGTTTTGTTTGACCTGTCTTGAGTGACCCTGAAAGAAAATTGCCACCATATATGCTGCCTTGCAAAATTACTACATTGCACAGTTACTTTTTTTTGTAGTAGCCTGTAGAATATTATGCTTGATTTTGAAAATGATTTCATTTTGTGAGAAACATTTATTTCACCTATATGAAAATTAATAATTTACTCACCCATAAGACTATGATAAATCTTTGAAACACATTAAGATATTTTTAAAGAATCCTGAGAGAGTTCTGTCCCTCCATTGAAAGTTAAAGTCAGGTACTCAGGTAAGATCCAAAGAGGTTATAAAGGTCTTGTCAAATTAATCCATATGAATTAAGTGGTTTAATTTAAGTAATGTGAAGCGATATGATTTATTTATAGAATTGACAGATTTCACTTTTATTGAACCTTTTATTCACATAAACACACATAAATAGAACACATCACATACAGTTTGGTAAACATGGAAGATCCATCACATACTGAAACAAACCTCATTGGTTTGCACACATCATGCACCTACGTTTGAGATTCCATGTTTACCATATTTTATGTGCTCTATGTATGCGTGTCAATCATTTTTTTTTTAGATGTAAACAAAAGCCTAAATTAAATCTGTTCATCATATAAAGCAATCGTAAATCACTATCACGGGTCGTGGTGCGGAGGAAGCACACGGTAAGGAAGGAATCCACGATAGAGCCTTTAATTATCAAAACAAGAACAAAACACTTGGAAACTGAGGGAAACCGATACAACTTTAACACAAGACAAAGGAACCGAGTAAAACACAGGGCTCATAAACATATGGAACGTAATCAGGGAGAACAGAAACAGGTGAGGAGTAATCAATCAAAACAGGTGAACAGAATAAACGACGATTAACTAAATGAGAACAGGAACTGAACCAAATAGGGGCAAACAGGAACTAAACAGAAACAAACATGTGACAATCACAAGACTTTAAGTAAACCAATGGATTAATTTAAATTTTTTTACAACAAATTTATGACCTTTATGGATCTTTAAGTTTTAGTTTCCTGGGACCTCATTTATCAACAGTGCGTAGAAAAGGTTCTATATTTTGTCCTTATATTTACACACATTTACATATAAGTACAAGTTGGTAGATCCCACACTTTGCGTGAAACTGTGCTTACGCACTCATTACGCACACGTCTGAGCGTACGCACTGTTGATAAATGAGGGCCCTGGACTTTAAATGGAGGGACAGAAATCACTCAGATTTCATTAAAATACTGTATATATAAATATAAATTTGTGTTTCAGAGATTAACTTTGTCTTAAGGGTTTGAAATGACATGAAGGTAAGTAAATGATGAGAGAATTTTCATTACCTTTAAGGCCTGAAGGTGGTCTGAAGGTTACATTCTGTATGTAGACTGTAAATTTAGGCACAACCCCTTATTTATTATTAACAGTGAAACATCAGTTTTGGCTTATTAATGCCTGCTGTGAACTAAAATCGTCTGAAAATGAAAATGCCCAGGATTTAAATGCCATTTATCAAGCGCTTTTTTAATCCATACCAGCTTAAATACACTCCATACCGATTTAAAGGAAAAGCCCCACAGGAGATGGCTTAAGTCCCTTGATCAAGTATTTAGTTGTGGTCAGTATGACTCTGGGCTACATCTACTTGTGATCCTACAACCTTTGTGAAAATAGCATAGATCTTTTCCTAGACTGTACAAGGTCAATTGTAATTGTACTTTAGAAAAGATAGTTTGAAATAAGTCTAACATTTAGTACTCTGCAAAATTGTCATCTTTAGCAATCAAAATCTGATAAAATAATTGGTTTCTCCAAGCACAAAACCACCTGTAGCAAATTGCGGCATGTTAAAACAAACTATTTCATCCTCTTTGAAAAGCCGGAGGTGGATAATCAATGATTGTAATTGAGTGCGGATCACTGGGCCTTCACAACAGAGATCATTGGAAACGGTAATGCTCACCTACCAGAGGCAATTATGTTTGCCCCCTGCACAGCAAAGAACTATCAATACTGGCAAAAAATCCATGTTTCAATTCAATAACCCTGGCACTGGTCTATTGTTGAAATCAATCTTTTGATTTGTACTGATACAGATTATTATAAGATAGGGTTAGACATAAATCTTACATGATGGTATGTTTCAATTCAATAACCCTGGCACTGGTCTATTGTTGAAATCAGTCTTTTGATTTGTACTGATACAGATTATTATAAGATAGGGTTAGACATAAATCTTACATGATGGTATAATATCACACTATATATCACTGTATAATTTGGTTTATTGAAAACTGAAATAATATTTAAATTTAAATAGCCTTGTGGTAATGCATACACTGAAAAATGGTGTATTTGTAGTATTTCGCTTTTTTCACTGAAAAATTGCTAGTAAATTTCACAAATAATTGCAAAGAAATGACAAGTAACATTGAATTACACATGAAAATTTTAATTAGAATGATGGAAATTGTATTTATTTTTTGTAAAACATACTCCAGTAATCTTAGTTTTATTTAAAATTCATTTAAAAGTCCTTTTTACATAGTATTTTTTGTGATAATTTAGTGAATTAAATATATTACAAATTAACAATTTTTTTTTAACATGGTGGACGCAAACTAACAGTAGATTATTCATAACACATGAATATCTGACATAGCTTTACATTATGCAACATCTGAGCTAAAACAAAGGCTTAAAATAGTAAAGCTAATATTATAAAATTAGTTCTGACTCTAAATACTGATTGGATGAGTCACAACCGCACAACAGTTGAATTCTGTATTTACATGTTTCTCTAATTTGTGTTGCCCCTATAACATTTCATGTTCATTTGCAGGACATGTTCCACCATGTATTTTTGCATTACTCTTTTGTTGCTTTCACATGTGATAATGTAAATTTGTCCTGCCCACTAGCTGTGCAAATATGATAATATAAACAATATACTGGATGACAAATTTCTTCTGTTATACTACCCATCCCTATTTACATATATTTTGAATTCGCTATATGGCATATCTACAGTATATCTCTATATGTGCAGTCCTTATTAACTCCAGGATTTACCAGGAAACTATACGGCTGACATCCATTAAGCCCACATTCATCTGTCAAGAAATATCCAGACAGATCTGAGACAAGAGACAGATTCAGCTCTCATTAATGCTTTAGAAGAGACACAGCATCGCATGTAAGTGCTGCCATATCACACCTGCTGCCCCGTTGCCCTCCCCCTCTCTCTGCCACCTGCAGGAAGTAGTGCAGCGAATGGACGGACGCCCCTGCCATACAGTTTTCTCAACATGATTCTTAAATAATTATAATTGCAAACTGTTTATAAACTTGCATGCAGTTTCAACAGCAGATCAACATGGCATCATAGTTGCACTTCCCTTGATAGCCCGCTGCGTGCTCAAAGGTGCCGGTGTGTCGCTTTCCGGAGCGTAGGCGAGGGCGACGCTGTTTTACAGCAGGTGTAAGTTGGGAGAGTGGATACAGTAATGAGGATCTCAGCCATCTAAATGAGGCCATGGCTCCTCTGGGCACACTGCTGTGCGCCTGTGTGGGCTTCAGAGACACCTGGGAAACGGCAAACTAGCTGACCACACACTCCAGCATTTGACAATATATGCCATAGGTACTTCTATATAGTGTCATTGTATGTGCAGAGTATGTTTTATGGGGATTATTGGGGAGAAATAGCTATCTCAGCGGGATTAGACATGGAAAAGCTTATCTTTTCATTAGGATGGATGGATCCCTGGCATAGATCAGCTGTCAAGGGCTATATTGATCTAAGCACCACAATAACACGTGATATTACATGAGGCATGTGACCCAGAGCTATTTTTAATTGAAATACCATGAAGCGTGTGCTGTATGTACATCTGTGAAAGTTACAGTAAAAAATGGAAGCTTTGGTTCCCAGAATTTTACTGTAGAAACATTTTAGGTTATACAGATTTAACATAAATTTACAGTAAAAAAAATAATATTATATATAAATAATATATATCTATATATATATAGAGAGAGAGAGATTTTAACCATTAATATATAATATAATATAATATAATATAATATAAGATGGGTAGATTACTTACAAATTATAGTCTTACTTATTTTACTTATTACCGATTACATGATGAAAACTGTAGTTAGTAACTTAATCTAGGTTACTCATTTTAGGTAATGTATTCTGACTACTTTTTAAGATTACTTTTAGAATACGTTTTTTTAACAACTTGTTTTAAACTTACCATTAAACATCCCATATTGATATAAAAAGCAAAGAGAAAGAAAATATAGTTCATTTTTTATATCAACGTCATAAAATGCATTAAACATTTCATTACGCCAGAATTTCCCAAACTGGGCTTAATGTAAGAACTGCAGTGTGTTTGTGAGTTGATAAAAAGGAAAATTTAGAAAGTTTTAGAAGTTTAGAAGTTAGAAGTTAGAAATTAAAATTTAAAAGAGAAAAAATAAGAATTAGGGAGAATCAATAAATTATGTATAATTTACTGTCATTGTGTGAACAATATGTAATCATGTAATCCATAAAAAAGTAACTGTAATCTGATTATGAACATTTTAAAATGTAATTTACTCTAATTACAAGTACTCAATTTTTGGAATCTAATTACGTAACCCAGATTAAATGTAATCCGTTATTACCCAGCCATAAATATAATATAATATATAATACTAACTTTGTTAAAAACACAAATGTTAAAGAAAGAGCCACATGACGAATCAAAGCTCACAAGACGTTTTTCCACAAGCTGAGGTAAACAAGACTTTTTTTTAACATCCAACAACTTTAAATTTCACAGTAATTTACTGTAAAATTACATGAAATGTCCCATTAGGTTTATTACAGTTTTTCATAGAATAATGAAACCTACTATTAACCAATTAACAGGTTTTATACCATAGCATTTTTTTTACAGTTTTTATATTTTTTAAAACACCGATTATAGTGCAATATATTAATTTCTGACTAGTAGTCAGCGCTATTCGCTTAACCTGCTGAACATGATGTTAAAATGCGGTTTAGGGGCAAGATTGGTCCTGGAGGCACATAATCCCTGTTACCCTGGATAGTCTGAGGGGGCTGACAGAAATCTTGTTTTTTAGGAGGTTTGACCTGGATTTAGGCAGGCCAGACCTGGTCGAGCGAGGCTAATAAGGGCCTAAAGGATCCGATCCGGGCCAGCCACCTCAGAATACACCAGGAGCAGCTGTTGCACCTTGCAGATTAACACCGCTGATTGTTTTAAGCTTTCATCTGCCTTCCCCCCCTCGCTCTCACTCTCTCTGATCTGCGACGGAGTCGTCCGTTCCCTTCTCTCTTATCACGTCGGAGCATAACATCTCTCCCCCATCTCTCCTGAGCTCTTATTAAACCTCCCCCTTCCCTGCCGCTACATCTGTGCAGCTGATCCACATCCGTCCGTCCTTCATCGCACTCACTCTACGTGACAGACATCTTGTGAAAGGGCCGCGTGTGTGTAACTCTTATCTAGGAGGGCTTTTTATTACACCGTCCCTCTGATAGTAGTAGCAATTACTCTGATGTGCCTGAGGATGAGAAATGGCCATGTGAGATAATATCAAAGGTGGAAGAGGTTGGCCATGCTGTGCACCCATCACCTGCAAATGTAATTTGGGAGAATAATCACAGGCATGATGGAGCTGAGCCCGCAGTCATCTGTGTGGGGCAACATTCAGCACCTGCAGCATGAAGCACAGCAATGACTTCATTCTGAATCCCCAAAATAGCAGTTAAATGTCCAAAGACAGTGATTATATCTGAAATTAAGCAATATCACACATGCTTACATGCTCATATTCAGTACAGCAGCATTGAGTGAGATATTGCTTCTAACAGTTTTGTCTTAGACAAGAAAACAAGAAATGGACATAACATTGAATAATTAGACATTGCCATTCTGTGTTTTCTGTTTTAGTCTCGTGTATTGTTTTGCATTTATCCCTGTTTAGCGGATAGCTACCTTACCGAGCCTGTTTGAGTTTTCATAGTTTTCTTAGTCTAGTCTTAGTCTTGCCTTGTCTGTTTTCCTGGTCTCTGATTCACGGCACGTATCTTGGATTAACCCTTTGCTTGCTGTTTCTGACTCTGTTTGCCCCTACCTGGACCTTTGCCTTCTACCTGGATTTATCTCTTGCCTTGCCTTCGATATACCTGTTTTCCATTGTCTGACCCATGCCTGTTAAAACCACGTCTCTTAATAAAAGCTTGCATATGGATCCGCATGTCTCATCTCATAACCTCACCAGAGACTGGGTTTCCTCCTTTGTGATGCTTTGCCAGGCCTTTACTGCAGCTGACTTCAGTTGTTGTTTGTTTGTGGGTCTTTCTGCCTTTGCATGCTCAATCGGGTTGAAATCAGAAATTCAGAATATTCCATTGCAGAATATTCCACATTTTTACCTTCAAAAACTCACTGGGTTGTTTTTGCTGTATTTCCCTTTACACTTCAGAATTCTTCCGGCTGCTTCTGTCCTCTGTCACGTCATCACTAAACACCAGTAAGCCAGTGCCACTGGAAGCCATGTATGCCCATGCCATCACACTGCTCCACCATGTTTCACAGATGATGTTGTATGCTTTGGATCATGAGCTGTTCCAAGCCTTCTCCATCCTTTTTTCTTCCTGTCATTCTGGTACAGGTTGATCTTAATTTTAGCCGTCCAAAGAATGCTTTTCCAGAAATGGTCTGGCTTTTTAGATGTTTTTGGCAAAGTCTGATCTGGCCTTGTTTGCACCTTGTGGTGAACCCTCTGTATTTGCTCTCGTGAAGTCTTCTCTTGATTGTAGACTTTGACAGTGACACGTCTACCTCCTGAAGAGTGTTCTTCTCTTGGCTGGATGTTGTGAAAGGGTTTTTCTTTACCATGGAGAGGATTCTCCGATCATCCACCACTGCTGTACTCGGTTGACGTCCAGGCCTTTTTATGTTGCTGAGCTCACCAGTCCGTTCTTTATTTCTCAGAATGTACCAAAGAGAATTCTCAGTAATTAATTCTCATTAAGTGAGAATTGTATTTTAATGTTTAATTCAGTGTAATTTTTTCTAATGTTATAGGCTGCACTGTGTTAATAGCAACCTCTTGCAACATTCGGTAAAGAAGTAGTTCACCCAGAAATACTTATTCTGTAATTATTTACTGAACCTCATGTTATTCCATATACCCTTGCTACTTGTACTGCGTAAAGCTAACTGAGACTTGTCATAGCACTTGCATATCATTGCTCTTTTGTTTATTTTAATTGCTTCCATTGTCCTCATTTGTAAGTCGCTTTGGATAAAAGCATCTGCTAAATCAGTGGTTCTCAAACTTTTTACATCGGCGTACCCCCTGGGGCATTTAATATTCTTCTGCGTACCCCCACTCTTCCACTTAGACCACAGTCACACCTTTTCTATTAAAGGACAATATTTGCACCCTTAAATTGATTTACAGGTGCATTTTTTACCTTTATAAAGGCAAATATTTTCTATCCTTATTAATTGTATGTCATGTTTTATGTCATATTCTTAACATTTCATTAAGTGTATTATTAATATAATAAATAAAGCAATAAATGATGGCAAATCGAAGTGATACTTGTAGATTTAAAAATAAAAAGGCCAATAGGTGGCGGCAAGTCGCTGTCTTAATGATTCTTGCTCGTATCTTAAACATGAAAACAATAACACGCACAGAGTGTGTCTGTATCGAAGAGAGTTTAAATCGATCTCAATGTACAGTGCGTGTCAATATTTGCTCTTCATGTGAAAGATCTACTTTAAAAATACCTTGAACAGCAGCACAATTTGCTAAAGCAGCATATTCAGTGGCCATCCTATCACATGCACGCTGCTTGTGTGGATGCAGTCAGTTTTGACCGCAAAAAACGAGGTAAGCTGATTGGATATCATGTAGCTAGTTGACCGTTTACGGCACCCCTATTTTCTTGTTTTTACATTAGAAGTGGCATTTTGCTTGTCAGAAATACGTTCGGTTTTAATGTTGCTGTAAGTTGGGGTATTAAATGAATGCCAAAACTCAGAATTTTGTTCGCGTACCCCTCACCGTCACCTCACGTACCCCCAGTTTGAGAACCACTGTGCTAAATGACTAAATGTAAATGTAAACTATTGATTTGGACACACCTAATGTTCCTGCTATCTCTCTAATGGATTTGTTTTGTTATTTTATATGTATTGTTTTTATATGCCTGTCCATGAAACAGCTTTTGAGTCAATTGTCCAGTTACTTATGGTCCCATGAAAATGGGGAGAGTACATTAAAGAGCTGTAATTCCTTAATCTTTCCTCCAAATTTGATGCGAATACCCTCAAATTAAAGCTCAGTGTGTGCACTTTAAGCCCATATTCATTACATAACTGTAACTTGAATGTGTTTTGGTCTGCAGCTAATAAAAATTATTGTCCAAATATATATGGACCTGACTACTATATATATATATATATATATATTGACTGAGATATTTAAAACTTAGAAGCAAGTAAATACATGAAATTGACCAAAATTGACAGTAAATGTTACAAAAATGTTACAAAAAATTATATTTTAAATAAATATTGTTCATTTGAACTTTCGTCAAATAAATTCAGCATTGGTGACCATAAGAGACTTATTTCAAAAATGTTAAAAAATCTTACTGACCCCAAACAGTGAGTGTATGTATGTGTATACAAAACATATATCTATGTTTTTAAAGTTATAAACACAGTTGTGTAGACTATTATGGAAAAAAAGGCAAAAAAATTAACCATAGCAAATGCGTCCAGCTGGAAATTTGTTGTCATCTTTAAAGTTGTTACCTTCTCATTTCTATGTCAGGCCTCAATTTTCCCCAGCTTGGTTGCTAAATTGATGTAGTCCCAGTTCCATGCACAGAGCAGCATCTGTGAAACCTGCTTGGACCTGATAAGCCCGGCTTCCTAGTCTGTGGAGGTTTGGAGTGCTCTACATTCTGCTGTGGAAATTGTGCTGTGTACTTTGGGCTCAGTGCTGTTTATTAACCATTTGCCCTTAATAATTTGATTGTCAAAGTTTGTAACAAAAAGCCTGAATGAACTTTTCCACGACATTCTAATTTATTGACATGCACCTGTAAAGCAGTAAAACGCAGCCATCAGTTTACATAGTTAGAATATGTTCCATAAGCAGAGCAGTCTGGGGCAGATAAGAGCTTCTGTTATGGTAAAGAGCAGCTCTCTATTGTGCTTTACAAATGAGAAGTAAGCAGGCTACTTAGGTAGTTATTTTGTTTCATACAGCTTGAATTTCATTTATCTTTCCTATATAAACAGCTTCCACATAAACGCGAAGTCCCCTGGAGCTTTTTATCTTTTCTTCTAGCACATGCACAGTTTCTATTATTATTGATTATGGTGTTTATCTGATTTCAATTATAGCTAGAGTAGAGTAGAAAATATGAGACATCCATGTACCATATTAGATCCACCAACGGAAAATAAAAAATTTTTGGTGCGATTTTTGCAGTAAAAATTCACCTTTTTATTCCTCAAAACTCCTGAAAGAAAACTTTAAAAAGAATTGTTCATGAATCTGAACTAGAATAGCTAAATTCCTTGTGATTTCCATCCCTAAGTGAGTGTCATTCTAGGATTGAAATGCATTTCTCCTCAGGCTTCCCTCGTAGACTTTCTTTGAGGCAAACGAAGTAGTGTTTTGGTGAGCATCTATTATTTCTGAGCAGCAGACTGTTACTGTCAACCAGAGAAGCACAGTGGTAATGCTTGGGAAAATGTGACTATATTAAATGCTCGCTAGGGCATTCAGTCATAGCAAGACCCCACTTTTCCAGCACTTTTCCACTTTTGACAGCAACCCAATGCGTAATAGTTTAGCTAGGCGAATACATCTCATGCGAATATCTTGCTCAAGCTAGTACATGATCTTTCATGCACCAAGAAAACATTGTAGAATTTAAAGCGAACTGATGGTGTGATCAATTTTTTAGGGGAACGTGTTTCCTCATCAGACCCCCATGTTTAGGCCTGTGAAGAATTTGGACGTTGGAGAGGAAGTGTTATTCTCTTTCAATTAAAATAAAAAATGATCATCAGGTGTATAGAATAGATTTTCTTTCCAAAATATAGGGCAAAGGATTTCCTTCAGGCAAAACAGAACATCTGTCCATAGCTGGTGTGATGAAGTTTCATTAATTTCAGTACAGATGCCACTTGACAGGTTATTTTTATAGACAGCTTGCATCAGACTTATGTAGCTTAACATCTTCTGTGTTTTCCTCTGATCTATTTTAATATTGCATTTTTATTGTATTAGTTCCAGGTTATAGATGTCTTATTTTAAAATGTTGGCTCGTAACCTAGATAACCAAAAGTAGATCTGCGGAAATCCTCCTTGTAGCATGTGAAAAGGGGTTTCCACCCACTCTCTGAATTACTAGCAATGCCTAATGCAATTGTACTGGGAATTGAAAAGTCACAGATTAAGAACTGTTGTTCGTTAAGGCCAGAATCGGCCTGTCTCTTTGCTTGTTAAAACAGCTTGGGCTGCTAATGGGATTATAGTGTGAAGAGACAGTTTAGCTACATGGACTAAGGAGCATCGTCCAATCCCCTAAGGATCCACAAAATGCCCCAGGAAAAAGAAGTTGGGAGAAAGGTCATCGTTCCTGATCGCACACTCTCGCATAATATAACCCATTTACTATAATCGTTTTGGGCGCTAATTGCAGTATCTTTCACACCACATAACAACAACAGCTCCCCACTCTAATACTTACGGTTGCAGAGTTGACTCTTGACAGCTTTATGAAGTGATTTGACCAGTGTTATTTATGTATTGAATAATGTATATCTGGTAGCTCAAATGATTAACAGTTGTTTGCAGATGAAAGTGAAAACTGCTGCTTTTACACCAAATCATGCTTGCTATCAGTGTTATTTTAGTGTTATTATTTTATTATAGTATTTTAATATGTTTGAATTAGCTTTTTATATTTTTTTAAAAATTATAAAAAAAAATCTGCATTTTAAGTTTTTAGTTTTAGTTTAAGTTTTCATGGTAACGCTTTATTTTTAAGGACCAATTCTCACTAGTAACTGTACGTATTACTAGCAAACTGGCTGTTTATTAGTGCTTATAAGGCACATATTAATTCTGCATAACCATATTTTAGATCCCTTAATCCTCATACCTAAATTTAACAGCTACCTTAATAAATATTAATAAGCAGCAAATTAGGAGTTTATTGAGGGAAAAGCCATAATTATTAGTTAGTTAATAGTAAGATTTAGACCTTAAAGTGTGATTGTTTTAATAATCGTTTTATGTATCTTTGTCATTTTTATTAGATCTTTTAAATATACATTTTTGTTTAGCTATTAATAATACTATTCATTTATTTTCTTTTTTAGTAATTTTAGTACTTTCAGTGAGTTTCCAGTTTCTAATTTTAGTATAGGTTTTTCATATAAAATTTGTATTATTACAGATTTATTTAAATTACTGAAAATAATTGAAATGGAAGTCATGGAAGGCCATAAATAGTCTGAATCCATACTGTTCTAATGAATGTTTGATTTGTTGGCTTGATATAAAGGCTTAGAGAAGCCACCATGATTCATATAGGGAATCATGTAGAGCGCTGCAAAATTTGGTAGATTGGGTTTGTTTTAATTTTTAAAAATGTTTGAAATTAAATTTTTTGCAGCTTTCATTAAGAATACAACACAAATGCTCAAAATGGCCTGAGCATGTCTAGTGAGACAAGATTAATGAGTCAAGATGATTGTGTCTGTTTTAATATTTATGGTTTTCAAATCCATGACATGCGTCATTATAAATTTGCATCCATTTTTATCCTCCTCGTTTTATTGACCTTGTTTACTGGTGGGGCGGTAATTTCATTTGCCTCAAAATATCCACTTGTTATGGCCTGTTATAGATTTTAGTCAGGAATAAACGGCATACGTAATTCGACATGAATTTTAACAAGCTCACAGGAAATAAAATATTCTTCGCACACGCTGTCAGTTAACAAAACATTTTGGATAGTGAAAAGTAGATGTGACCTAGGTCAGTATGTCAAATTGAGCGCACTGTACTGCAATCCCTCAGAGCGTTGTTTCCCTCAAATAAAATTTTGGGTTTCTTGACCAAGGTCTGTTGCAGGACATATAAACCTATTGTACATTCATAGCTTTGAAAGAGAGTCTAAAAGGAGCTCTTTCTAATGTCCTTGATGTCCATGTGCGTAAGTGAATGAACACCTGCAGATTTCAGCAGATTCCTCTGCTTTGAGAGAGTGTTGCATTCAGAGAATAAATAGTCTTGTGTTTGAGCACAATGCAGTAGTTCATATTTTTAGGGTTATCAACAGGTTCTAATTTGATATCAGTGGCAATTTTTACTTTCGAATAAGCTCATGGTATTTAACAATAGTCAGATCATTTTCTTTTCTACACATTGAATACGTTGGCCGCAGGTTTGTGTCCAATGTGTGTGCTTACGAGGAAACCTATTACTGTTGTGCCCTTGAGTAAAGCATTTAACCTCAGGTTTGCTCCAGGGAGACATTTCTGTGATTGGTGTACTGTGTGTTTGTCTTCTTATACTAACTAAATAGTGTGTGTGACAGTTAGAGGAAGGAGACGTATCCTGTGCCACCCTGTCCTGATTCAGTCTTTGCTAGTGCCTGTATCTGCTGACAGATTAAAACACTGCTCAGTGTGACAGTTGTGCGGCTCCTTCAGTGTGAAGCCTGAAGGCTGTTTTGTTTAAATATTTGCATGTAATGTATTTTAGATAATATGACAGGATGCAAAAATATGTGACATTCTTATCTGTTTTTGGAGTTACAAGGATATTTATGACTAGTAGTTGCTTAGATTGAGTAAAACATTAGCCTGTTTTATGTACAGGTCTGTGAAAATGTTTTTGCCCCCTTCCTGTTTTTTTAATTCTCTGCATGTTTGTCACACTTAAAGGGGTCATATGATGTTGCTAAAAAGAACATTATTTTGTGTATTTGGTGTAATGAAATGTGTTTATACGGTTTAAGGTTCAAAAAACACATTATTTTCCACATACTGTACATTATTGTTTCTCCTCTATGCCCCGCCTTTCTGGAACGCGTCGATTTTTACAAAGCTCATCGGTCTGAAAAGCGAAGTGTGCTCTGATTCGTCAGCTATCCAGTGCGTTGTGATTGGCCGAATACTTCAAGCGTGTGACGGAAATGTTACGCCCCTTACCATATTGTGATGCCGTGTCCCGGAGCGACGAGACAAAAACATTAAAACCCATTATAAACGAGGCTTTTTTTGCATCCAGTGGGGACATAATTACGGATTATAATGACTTATACTGTCTTTTTACCCGTTGCATTGCGCCACATAAACATAAAACCATGTCTGCATTTGTGATCGGAGAAATGACAAACAACAAGCGCTACTCTACACTGCTCAATGATTTAACAGGAGGGGTCAATTAATTTTTCACGTAGGGCCACGTAGGTTTGGACAGCTTTTTTCCCTTAATAAATGAAATCATCATTTAAAAACTGCATTTTGCATTTACTTACATTGTCTTTGTGTAATATTAAAATTTGTTTGATAATCTGAATCTTTTAAGTGTGACAAATATGCAAAAGATAAAAAAAAACAGGAAGGGGGCAAAAACCTTTTCACGGCACTGTATATCATTTTTACACTACTGTTTAAAAGGTCAGTAATATTATTAAATGTTTCTGGAAGAAGTAGAAGAACGCTCACCATGCTGCCTTTGTTTTATTAAAATACAGTAAAAACATTTATATTTGTACAATTTAAACGTAATTGTTTTGTATTTTTATGTATTTAAAAAAATAATTTATTTCTGTGATTTCAAAGCTGAATTTTTCAGCATCATTACTCCAGTCTTCAGTGTCACATGATCCTACAGAAATTATTTTAATATGCTGATTTGCTGCTCAAGAAATATTTCTTATTATTATCAATGTTGAAAGCAGTTGTGCCACCTTATATTTTTGTGGAAGCCATGATACGTTTTTTTCAGGATTAAATATAAAGTTCAAAAGAACAGCATTTATTTGAAATAGAAATGTTTTGTAACATTATAAATGTCTTTATTGTCACTTTTGATCAATTTAATGCATCCTTGCTGAATAAAAAGTATTTCTTTCTTTCTTTCTTTCTTTCTTTCTTTCTTAACGAGCCGTTTTAGGTAGGCGTGGTTAACTCTTAACTTTTATAAAGAATATCTCTTTGGATTTGAGAATTTAGTCTTTGCAACTTTACAGATCTTCTTTATGCACCAAGAGCTTGTAACACTCCAAAGAGAAAGGAAAAATTGAAATTGCATCATATGACCCCGTTAAAGGATTCAGATCAAACTAATTTTAATATTACACAAAGATAACCCAAGTAAATACAAAATGCAGTTTTTCTAAAACTTAAATCTTAAATAATAATTTCATTTATTAAGGGAAAAAAGCTGTCCAAGCCTGCCTGGCCCTACGTGAAAAAGTAATTGCCCCCTAAATCTAATAACTGGTTGTGCACCCTTGGCGGCAACAACTGTAATCAAGCGTTTGCGATAACTGGCAATGAGTCTTTCACATCGCTGTGGAGGAATTTTGGCCCACTCTTCTTTGCAGAATTGTTTTAATTCAGCCACATTGTAGGGTTTTCGAGCATGAATGGACTGGTTAAGGTCATGCCACAGCATCTCAATTGAATTTAAGTCCGGACTTTGACTTGGCCACCCCAAAACCTTAATTACATTTTTCTTGAGCCATTCAGAGGTGGACTTGCTGGTGTGTTTGGGATCGTTGTCCTGCTGCATAACCCAAGTGCGCTTGAGCTTGAGGTCACAAACTGACGGCCGGACATTCTTCTTCAGGATTTTCTGGTGCAGAATTCATGGTTCCATCCATTTAAGTGATTTCTTGATTCAACAGGTCTGGCAGTACTCAGGCCTGAATGTGGCTTGTGAAATTTAACTCAGCTTTCTAAAATAATGTGGTTAATCACAGTTCTTTCATGATTTAACAGGAGGGGTCAATTAATTTTTCAAGTAGGGCCAGGTAGGTTTGGACAGCTTTTTTCCCTTAATAAATGAAATCATCATTTAAAAACTGCATTTTGCATTTACTTACATTGTCTTTGTGTAATATTAAAATTTGTTTGATAATCTGAATCTTTTAAGTGTGACAAATATGCAAAAGATAAAAAAAAACAGGAAGGGGGCAAAAACCTTTTCACGGCACTGTATATCATTTTTACACTACTGTTTAAAAGGTCAGTAATATTATTAAATGTTTCTGGAAGAAGTAGAAGAACGCTCACCATGCTGCCTTTGTTTTATTAAAATACAGTAAAAACATTTATATTTGTACAATTTAAACGTAATTGTTTTGTATTTTTATGTATTTAAAAAAATAATTTATTTCTGTGATTTCAAAGCTGAATTTTTCAGCATCATTACTCCAGTCTTCAGTGTCACATGATCCTACAGAAATTATTTTAATATGCTGATTTGCTGCTCAAGAAATATTTCTTATTATTATCAATGTTGAAAGCAGTTGTGCCACCTTATATTTTTGTGGAAGCCATGATACGTTTTTTTCAGGATTAAATATAAAGTTCAAAAGAACAGCATTTATTTGAAATAGAAATGTTTTGTAACATTATAAATGTCTTTATTGTCACTTTTGATCAATTTAATGCATCCTTGCTGAATAAAATTTCTTTCTTTCT
Source organism: Sinocyclocheilus anshuiensis (assembly GCF_001515605.1). NCBI lineage: Eukaryota > Metazoa > Chordata > Actinopteri > Cypriniformes > Cyprinidae > Sinocyclocheilus > Sinocyclocheilus anshuiensis. The sequence continues at coordinate 444,059 of NW_015551101.1, read as the reverse complement.
TTCTTTCTTTCTTTCTTCTTTTCTAAAGTGGGTAACACTTTACTAAGAGTTATTTAAAATGGGTTAAGGGTTCGAGAATGCAGAATAAGTATGTAATCATTAATATGTGCTTTCACTTACTGATAAGTACTGATAAACAGCCAATATGCTAGTAATATGCATGCTAATAAGCAACTAGTTGTTACCAAAAGTGCATATATACACAGTGTATATGTAGTTTATTTAAAAAGATATACTAGTATACACAACAGCCGTAAGTAACATTTGGTACAACTTACTCATAATACAGCCAAAAATGTACATTGATAAATTATACAAACAAGCTTTTTCCCTTTATTTGATATCTAATAAATATACTGAAGATATATATTTATAAATGAGTCTGCTAATTGTGCCTACCCTCGCAAGGCCACATAATTACATTAATTTCTTTTAGAACTCATCATGATAACAGTCATATTTATTCTTAATTGTTTTGTCAACAGGCTAGCAAATGTGGTGTGTAAAATTGGTCTGTTAGTTTTATATTTCATTTTGTTTGTATAACTGCAAAGCACTGTGACAATATTATGCCTCGCTCTGGGCATCCTGACCTGTCTTCTCAGCAGAGTCATAAACATGTCAAGTATTTAATAAGATGCATTCATTTTCAAAGCTCATTCCTATGGTTTATCATCAAAAGGCAGCATGTGTCTCCAGAAACAAAACAAAAGATTTAGGATCCTTGCATTAATGTGTTTCTCAAGCCTGTTACCCAATCCAGTCAAATTTGAACCTGCTTGCTGCTGACCTTTTGAATGACTACGGGACAGTTTTTTATGGTGTTTGATGAGAGGTGCACTGTAACTGTGACACATCATGAAAGGGCAGTGTGACGAGAGACAATACGATGTGTGAAAATGCTATTCTTTGTATGCATTATGGTGGAAGATTCCCTTTTAACTTTAACTGCTTATGTTTTATTTTTAAAACTTAGCTGACCATCTAAACTTTTGTGTCACTTTAAACTTTAAGACTGTGATACATTCTTAATATGGTACACATGATCAGGTTAGACTAATGATTTCAGTCAATGACGCAAACGATATGGATTCACAATGACTCATCATCTTTCATGAGCCCATCATCCCAGTTCTCTGGCCAAGTGATGCATCTTCTTGTTATACACATATCAGAACAGATGAAGAACCATACCATTTTTTTAAATAAATGAATACTTTTATTCAACAAGAAAGCATTAAATTAATCAAAAGCGACACATTTATAATGTTGCAAAAATTCTATTTGAAATAAATGCTTCCCTTTTGATCTTTTTATTCAAGCTTTATTCAGCTTGAAACAAAAATATCACATAATATCACAACAAAAATATTAAGCAGCACAACTGTTTATTTAATTTAGATAATAATAAGAACTGTTTTTGCAAATCAGCATATTAATATGACTTCTGAAGGATCATATGAAACTGAAGACTAGAGTATGGCTGTTGAAAATTCAGTTTTTTCATCACAGGAATTTTTTTTTATTATTATTTTAAAATATATTAAAATGCAAAACAGTTATTTTAAATTTTGAAAATAATTATGATATTACTGTTTTTACTTTATAAATGCAGCCTTGCTAAGCATATGTGAGATGTCTGTCAAAAACATTAAAAAATCTACCTAAACTTTTAAACTGTAGTGTAAACTTATACATTGTTAGCTTGAGTGACTATTTTCTATATTTTTATAGTACTGTTTTCCATTATGTTGTAGTGTTTTATATTATCAAAATTCGAAAATGATGTTTAAATGTTACTTAATCTCATAGGACTGTGTTGCTCACCATATGTTATCCAAATTCCCATCCCTGGAGAGCATTCTAGTAATGTCAGTAAATGAAGGCCGACGGTCTGCTGTGGGTTTCAGATTGGGATGTGACCATATTTTGAAGTTTTTCCAGCTCTTCATTGGAGCATGTCAAAATGCTCCATGTCCTGCATGCTAGCTTTGAGCTCCTCTTGCTTGGCGACTGTATAAAACACCTGAGTCTCAGCACGGGGTCCACACTGTCCCACAGCTGTACGGGGCAGCCCTGTGGGATTTAGGCACAGACCTCTCACATTCATCCCAGCTCCCAATGGCCCTACTCTTCTTCTAGGTCAGATCAAGCATTTTAGTTTTGTTTGTGAGCCCAGTGTCACACATACACTTGTATAAAAATAGTGCTATCCTTAGTTTTTAAGATGGATCATCTTTTGTTGTTTTATTCTGTCGTCCTTGTTTCTCTTTTCTCCAGCAGACTGACACTGCTGTTCAAAAGTTGTGGGTCTTTAAGATTTGGACACATTTAATTGATCAAAATTGACAGTAAAAACATTAATAAGGTTAAAAAGGTTTTATATTTTAAATAAATACTGACTATGTTTACATGGACAACAATATACCGATTTTAACACGATTAAGACAATACTCTGATTAAGAATCTACCATGTAAACAGAGATTTTTGATTACCTTAATCCGGCTAAAGTCATAGTCGAAGTAAACACAAATCGTATTAAGACATGTGGAGTATTCCTATTTTAGTCGCATTATTGAAGTGCAGTATAGACATGTACGCACCTTAATCACATTATTACCGCCGTGTAGGACTTTTTGCCTCATTTTGCGACAGGATACACACACGGCAGTGGTCAACCGTTTGACGGAAAACAAGAGAGCATGGCTTCAACAACGCCGTCATCTGTTTGCACATATAGCATTACAAAATAACTGCACTTGAAGCTTTCATAAAATTAAAAATGAAACACCCAGAACTGTATATTGCACCATAAAGAAGACAAACTATATGTTTATATGTGAAATTCTGGAGGGGATGTCAGATGGTGTGGTGACGTAATGACGTGTGCCATTAATCGATCTATGTACTATAACATGTAAAACGGGAACATGAAAGGAGTATTCTAAAAGCAACTCATGTAAACACCTTAATCATAATATTGGCTTATTCAGAATAAGGTAAATAATCAGATTACTGATTAACATATTCACTGTTAATTTGAACTTCTGCTCATCAAAGAATCATGAAAAAAATCGAACTTTCAAATATTAGTTAAAATATAAAAAATATTTAAATATATAAAATATTTAGAATTTTAAGCAGCACAACTGTTTTCAACATTGATAATAAGAAATGTTTCTGGAGAAAGAATGAGACTGTAGACTGACTGAATAAATTACATTTTATATTAGAACTGAGAACAGTTATTTAATTGTAATAATATTTCATAATATTACTGTTTTTACTGTATATTTGATCAAATAAATGCAGCCTTGGTAAGCAGATTTCTTCAAAAATCAAAACTCTTACGTGTGTGTGTGTGTGTGTATAGAAATAGAAATTTTGAAGTAGAAGTAGAAAGTATTTTCTTTTAAAACATACTCCAATAATCCTACTTTTACTATCCTTGCTGTGTGTTTGTGTGTGTGTGTGTGTGTGTGTGTATGTATACATTATATATATTATATACTCCGCACGTGCGGAGATCATTCCGCACGTGCGGAATGATCTCAGTGTTGGCTGGATTTGTTTTTATTAGTTCAGTCAAAAATTGGCATTCTGAATGTTGACTGGATTTGAAAATAACCCTTCATTTAATGTTTTTAAAATATATTTGTGTAGACTTTTTTATTTTAAAGGTGCAGTAGGAGATATTGGAAAATGCTAACTTTAGCCTGATAGCACTGAAAGCGTACGTTCCACCCTCCCTGCAAATCGCTGTCCAAAGCCACGCCCCCTGAAGGCATATAAGTAAGTAAGTACTTTATTTCTATAGCACCTTTCTAGAGCAAGCGTCACAAAGTGCTTTACATCCAAGATGGAGAAACAGTACAAAATATATAACAATTAAGAAAACAATTTAGAACACACACACACACACACACACACATACACACACACAAAAAAACACACATACGCACACAGACCAGATGACCAGAGACAACATTACTACAATACATCATATGTCATTAACCGGTGAGAAAACTTTACAGTACAGTTAGTAAAAGTACAACAATACCAGGAAGGAAGATCAGGTTGTTGGTGTTTGCCTGCCATTCTCACTCTGTCTGCATAGCATACGTAAACGCGCTGATGATGTATCCTGTCTGCGGAACCGGGTACGCAGAGGTATGCAAATACATATGTTGACAGGCAGGTAGGAAAGCCAATCAAAATGCTCGGAACGAGCATTTTGATTGGACGAACATTTCTTGGTCTTACGCCTTCAACAGAATATATGAATACATATAAATACATTTAGACCACTTAACTTAATGATTGCTATCGGGATATGAAGAGACTTTCAACCAGCATAACAAAAAATGTTTCTGAAGACAATGACCTATTGCACCTTTAAATATTTTTGCCCTTCCAACATTTTGTTAATTGGATTTTTTACAGTGTATCATTACATTAAATAATATTTTCAAGAAATCACGGTTTCTTCGAGTTAAGCCAATCTTTTATTTTGACGGGTTGCTGTGAGGACCTGTTTCTGTTTGTATATGATATGACGATATTTTTCTCAAAAGAAATGAAATGCTAATGCAGTGTCTCTCAGAGCAGTTCTAGCGATTCATGTATATACTGAGGTGGCAGAGGCTGAAAACACTGTGAGCGTCACACGCATTTCAGTATGTGTGGTAGTAACCAAAACTGCACATCTGCGCCATTCATTCACACAGAGACATGAGGAACATGCAGGATTCATATTTAAATGGTATTTTGTGGCTTAATATTCACAGACACTAATCCATACCAAGTGTAATGACCTACGTTTGAATTATTCAGCCAAAATATGTGACCCTGGACCACAAAACCAGTCATAAGATTTATACATCATCTGAAAGCTGAATAAATAAGCTTTCCATTGGTGTATGGGTGCATGTATGGATGTATGATGTATTTGTTAGGATAGGACGAAATTTGGCCGAGATACAACTATTTGAAAATCTGTTTTTTTGAGGGTGCAAAAAAAATCGAAATACTGAGAAAATCGCCTTTAAAGTTGTCCAAATTAAGTTCTTAACTATGCATATTACTAATCAAAAATTAAGTTTTGATATATTTATGGTAGGAAATTTACAAAATATCTTCATGGAATATGATCTTTACTTAATATCCTAATGATTTTTGGCATGAACGAAAAATCTATAATTTTGACCCATACAATGTTTTTTTGGCTATTGCTACAAATATACCCAAGTGACTTAAGACTGGTTTTGTGGTCCAGGGTCACATATGGCAAATTCCGTGACATTCCGCGTTATACAGTAACTTCTGTACGTAAATTCCTACGCTATAACTGCCTTCCCAGAATTCAAAGCTTTCAGGTTTATTTACAGTTTTTTCAATTGCTAACAAGCGTTTACCAATACTTACTTTTTCTAAACTCTTAACACAGCATCACACCTACATCACACAATTAGCCAAATAGTTAATTTTCTGGCCAAAACCACATTTTGTTAAATAAATACGAACTCTACATTTCAAAATGCTGAATACCTTTTTCTGCATATACCAACTCTATCAAAACACAGCAAACCCGATTCAAAATCGAGTCATTTGGTCAAAACATTAGCACTAGTTTTCTATCCAGCAGGAACATATAGTCAATCATAGCGCATAGACTGTCAAAATTCTAACAATTATTGGCATTACAAAAACTGCATTACTTGTCATGTTTCAGTTTGACCTGTATAGAACATACAATATGAGATACATTTAAATAATAATAATAATAATTATTATTATAATAATTCAGTCAGCTGAACTCTGCATTTTTTTGTGTGTGAATGTGTGGATTCATTTTAGATAGTATGTGTAGTGAATAGTGAAGGAGTCATCAGTACTTTATGGAATGTAAAAGAAAAGTGACAGAATTGCGGCAGTAAAGGCTTTATTGGCAAAATGAAATTGCTGTCAGTGGAAAAAAAACATACACCCCTTTGCCTTTTTCCCCCTACCTCTCCTTCTCCTTTGTCAGAAAGTCAGAAAGTTATTACCAAGTTTACCCACACAAGGATGTTGACTTGGAGACAGGAGCGTCCAGTGCAGAAGAAAGTATGGACAGGGTGCAAACATACATGATAGTGCAGACATGCACAGGAATTATAGCACTTCTGTAATATAAGAAAAACATAGACTTAAATAATGCACTCAGAAGTAGAAATGTATATAAAAAAAAACATGTAATTGTTTACAGTTTTTTACAATAATTTTTTGCACTAATAACAGAACCTTCATGTCATTTTTTTAAAACTCTAGACACATAATTCACAACCGATGATCAAAATGCATTTTTCAAAACGCTTAACACTTTTTCCAAATGCTTATACAATACACATGAACCAACGATCTTTTGTTCATTGAACTAAAATCACCGGCTCAAAATGACACAACTTAACATCAAAGTATTGCCATTTCAAAATGCAACTCACGCATTACATCCGAATTGAGTGTCTATTCATTTCATTACAATGATCTAACTATCAATTGATACAACTTCTCAAAATGCTACATAACTGTTGTATTACTCTTGAAGCATAATTTTTTATGGAAAATGATAAACAATATTAAATGTTTAGATTATGAAAGTGAAGCAACTGAAGACTGAGTATGTTCAGGTATGTTCAGTTTTAAGATGCGTGTTGTTGGGAGAATAAAAATCCCCCAAAAATTCTATATCATTGTTAACAGTATTTGTTTTTTCCTGCAATAAATGTCTTTTTAGAGGGTGATAGAGCTGGAAGCTGATGAAAACCATTCATATTTTTGGGTGAGGCAGGCTTTAACATGGCCCAGAATGATGTTCGCTACCTGACTACCCCCCACTGAATATGATTTTTAGGGGACCCCATAGCAAAATCAGTGCAATGAGCCCATAATTCCTAGCGACAGCACTGAGAGCAATCATGGTTCCCGGATGAGTCATGTTCCCATTGCGGGATGATGACCATCTCGGAGCTGCGGGCCAGTCTCCGTTTCCTCCAGGGGGGCGGAGCTCCGTTGCCTCAGCCGCGATCTAGGGTTCGTCCTGGTGGCAGCCAGGCATGGACTACTTCGGGCAGTAGCACGGGTGGTCTGAGGGTTACAGTGGTGGCAAACCCCTCAGGGAACCAACCCTCGGGGGCGGCTATGCTTTCCCGGGCCGCCGAGAGGGTAGGGCTCGAGTGGAAACCTCCACCGCGTCCCGGGCCCTCAAGGTTGGACGATTGGTTTCTTGGGGTGGCTCGCGCTAGTTCTCAGTGCCCTGCCTCAATGCCTTTCTTCCCGGAGGTGCATGAGGAGCTCACCAGGTCATGGACGGCCTTTTACTGCCGGAAACCGACCTGCTGGTTCCTCCTCCCTCACCACCCTCGACGGTGGTGCAGCTAGGG
>NW_015551101.1:435631-436275 GCF_001515605.1 Sinocyclocheilus anshuiensis | reverse complement strand
CGGCACCTTTTACTGCCGGAAACCGATCTGCTGGTTCCTCCTCCCTCACCACCCTCGACGGTGGTGCAGCTAGGGGGTTACAAGGGTCCCCCCGGGGGAGCGGTCAGTTGCGATGCAAGTGTGTCCTAATACTGCCTCCACCCGGCAGGGCGAACCGTGCCTCCCCTCCCGGGTCTGTAGGTACTTGTCTGGCCTGTCCGGCGATGCTTATACGGCCTGTGGAGAAACTGCCTCCGCCATACACGCTACGGCCCCTCTCCAAACCCGCTTGGGACCTGTCTCTGGTGCTTAAAACACTACAGCAGGACCCATTTGAGTCTTTGCAGTCAGTTGAGCTAAAGTTTCTTTCAATGAAAACTCTGCTCCTGCTTGCATTGGCCTCCATCAAGAGGGTAGGGGACCTGCACGCATTTTCGTGCAAGCGCTGCCCCCGGAGGAGGCAGACCCAGCCCTAGCTTTGCTCTGTCCGAGCCTTGAGATGATACGTAGACCGGACACAAAGCTTTAGGACCTCAGACCAGCTCTTTGTCTGTTACGGAGGCAGGCAGAAGGGCAATGCCATCTCTAAGCAGAGGATGGACCACTGGATTGTGGATGCAGATATTTGTAGAGCTGCGGGCTGGGCAACCCCCAACACGTTCGCT
>NW_015551101.1:431155-435313 GCF_001515605.1 Sinocyclocheilus anshuiensis | reverse complement strand
TCTCCGTTCCCTCCTTCAGGGAACGAGGGTTACATACGTAACCGAGACGTTTCAGGCCCATCCATAGTTTATTACCCTGTATTTACCCCCATACTAGTCTCTCCTTACTGTAACCCGACTGAGGAAATTTTCTCCATGTGGAGGTGGAAGGTTCACAATAGTCACTCTTCTCCAGGCCATAGATGATGCGTGCAATGACATCACAGGAGGAGACCAATGTCAGGCCTGTATTTGCCATGCCAGAAGATTTTTTCCAAGATGTTTTGAAAACATCCATTATGATGTGGATGAGAACCTGCCAAATCCACAAGACAGGGTTGATAAAAACATAGAAGTGCAGTGAGGAACACTTCAGTTGACATTTTACTGTAGGCCTACTGTAGTTTTTTCTTATCTTTTTCTTATCTAATTTTTTTCTTATCTAAAGTTTTTTTTTTTTTTAAACCTGTTGTGAGTTGATTATTTCATCAATGATTTTCAAATTTTGTGTAGAACCTTAAACCAATAGAACCAATGAATAAACCATAGAATCAATGAATGTGTAGAACCATAATGAAAGCTGCATCATGTGTTTTGAACAACTATATTTAATGATTGTACTAAAAACTACACAGTGAAACTATGGGTTTCTTGTGTTTCTAGAGTTTTCAACAACGACTTATCCAAGTGACTGCTGCAGAACGCACGCGAGAGAGAGACGAGGCAGCGCAGATCGCGCGTCTCATAAGTGAGTGGGAATTTACCGAAAGTGGCACTTGCGGGAGTTAACAGTGTATGCAATACCCGCAACCTCACACCAAATTTCAGGCCGTGTAGATAGGCAAGCATATATACAAATCATTTAGTAAGCAGAAATCCGAAATTTACCTTAACATAGAGGAAGATGCGACTGAATTGATGCTTGAAGAATGCACTTTCAGCAGCCATGATAAACAGTTGGCCGTTAAAGTTTTCTATGCACAATTTGATTTGACGAAAGTCACGAGACCTATTACTATCTGTGCAGATAATGTTATTTACAGATGTAAGTATACAAATGTACAATTTTTGGATTCTATCATATGCATAAATGCCAGGGTCCAATTACTCCTCTCTCACGTCCAACTATTCCTCTCCCTTGTCCAACTCTCCCACGTCTAGACATTTTCTTACTTTTTTTGCTTCTCTTTGTTGTTCTGTATTGTTTTGAACAAAACAAATCCAGAGAGTGCCTTTTTTATTGTGCATGCCCATGTAATGGAAAGACTTGGAATTATTCATTACTGTAAGATTGGAATCAGCTATTTTTCAATTATTAGTAATGAAAATAATTCTCATCAGCTCTTTTAAGCTGCTGTTGTTGCAGAAGTAAAGGCTTTACGCTATATTTAAAGTTTGGAACATAAGGTCTTCTTTTCTTTCATGCTGTGTTTAAGCATTTGTGAAAAAGATAAGAAAGATCCATGATTTTGTTATGGGGTAAGCTTGTGTAAAATGAAAATTTTAGAAATGTGTTAATTGACGGAATATTGTGTGAAAACAACAAATTATGTTAATGGTATGGTCACGACAAACGGATGCTGTGCTAATTGTGTTTAGAGTTTTGAAAATGTGACTATAGATTGGACTATAGATTGGGATGTTAGCAATTGAAAAAAACTGTAAACAAAAAGATAAATGCAAAGCAAACCAACTCAGAATCAGCAAGTACAACAGTTTACTATGAGCACACTTTGATGAAACCGTCTCCGCAATTTTGTGAACCGAGTGAACTGAGGACCCGAGGCAACATGCCGCCTCATCTATTCTGATAGCCTTTTATGGCCATTAAATTTCCTTTGTGACTCCAGCCCTAATCCTATCTTTGCGAATCACATCTCATCCACAGAGTCCGTAATGATCTTCTCTCCTGACTTTCCTTCACCAGAACCTGATTTTGATGTTGCACGTCAGACTCATGGAGTAATTCTCCTCCTTGAGCTTCAGCTCTATACATAATTCAAGCCCGATCCATCTGCCTGTTGCATGGATTAATATTTTCTGCACAGATTTGTAGGAGGAGATTGTGTCCATATGCCGGAGGCTACGGAGAGAGTAGCTTTGTGGAACGCCATCATTTTGTTTCCGCAGACTTGAGTGGCAGAGATGGAGAGCACTTCAGGACCGTCACATTCAGGCTGATTGATGCTCTCCACACTCTAGGCAGCGCTCTTTAGAATGATAGCGCTCTCCCAGACCAATACACCAATCAAAACAAAGCATGTGCACCAATTTGAGAGCAGTCAGACATGTAAACAAATATAATGATCTCGGTCGCAGCTTAGATTATTTAAAGCAGGACCGTTTGTAATGTTGCCTAAAGGTGTTTATTGAAAATCTATATATCTGGCTGTCTGCTCATGTTTTTATGATCAGTTATTGACTGAACTTGTAGAGTCTATTAACTCTTCGTATATTGAGGTATTATTTCTGTTGTTTGGGTTTCTCTGAAAGGCTAGCTGACAGCTTGGGTCATGATGACTGAGAGCAAAAAATGGTCACATTGATTTAAGACCATATTTATGGCCGATAAGTTTTTCGCCAGCCCTGCAGTCGTTCTATTTTAGCTTCTCCCGTAATGTCATGTCACAATATATGGCCTCCATTGTAAAATTTATTCTTTTTTTGAAGATTAATATTAGTTATTATAGTGGTGTGTGTGCCCACTATAGGGAGAGGAAGAGGATATGAATTGCTGAGAGGAGAAAAGGGGAAAAAGCTCTGCTAAAAACTTGAGCTGACTACCTAGCCAGCATTTTAGTCATCATGGGCGCACTGCTGACCTGAAGGCAGTTTCACAAGATAGGCAGCTTCTGATATTCCTCATTTTGGTCAAGTTCAGCAGCATGATATGCATCTTTCATGAACTGGGCAATCCCAGAATGCATTGCGATTGGCTTAGTGAAAAATTAATCTAGCATGACAGTTGAGAGATGTTTATAAATCTACATATGTCAGGGTTTTTTTTTTCAAGAAATTAATAATTTTCTTCAGCAAGGATGCATTAAATTCATCAAAAGTGACAATGTTACAAAAGATTTCTATTTCAAATAAATGCTTTTTAACCTTCTATTCATCAGGTCCTGAAATCCTGAAATCATGGTTGTATCGTGGTTTCCACAAAAAAATATCAAGAAACACAACTTTTTTCAACAGTGATAATGTAAGGGTGTATTCACACCTGTCTTGTTTGGTTTGACTGAATCGAACTCAAGTTCATTTCCCCTCTTGGTGCGGATATTTTGGGCAGGTGTGAATACAGCAATCGCACTCGGGTGTGGACCAAACAAGCATACCGAGACCCAGCTGAAGAGGTGGTCTCGGTCCGCTTCCAAATGAACTCTGGTACAGTTCATTTAAGGTGTGAATATGACCCGACCTTGATCCGACCCGATTGCAGAAATCATGCTCCGAAACAGACAGCTTGCACATGTAGTGCTGTTTTTTGCGTTTCAATCACTTGTTTTTAAACCACAATGCTTAAAAATGCATGCAAATGATGAGTTTTCGTGACCATGGCGCACACCAACGTGACGTGAGTGCGCTAAATAGGCTAAAGCTTGCCGCAGAAGTTACCATGTATATATTGGGGGGAAATGGTAAGGAGATATTTGAATTATTTATTAATAAACTAGTGTTTTCTGAGTCAGTGTCGCAAAGATGAAATTGATGATACTGACTCGCCATCTCATCATTGGATGTGCCTTTAGACAGAAATGCATCTTGGATTACATAATGAAAGAGTTTTTGTTTTGGATTTTAATTATTTCGTTTTGTAGTAATTTAAAGCTTTCTATAGATATATTCATCATTTCTGTAAGGAAACTATTCGCTGATTTTCTGTTCATTTTTGTGAAGCGCTCCTGCTCAAAACCGAGGCGGCAAGCGCATCCTGTTTGTTTTCTTTATTTTACAAAAGCACAACATATTGTTGATATAGTGAGTGCACACAAATAAAATAGACCCTTTACAGTTCTGAACGATGTATTATTCTTATCTTTATGAGCAAAAATGACGGTGTATTTCATTTGTTTCCACTGATGTCCTGAAGCATGCTTCAGCTTCCACTCTCCGCACAAACGATTGGATATGCACCTAATAGCGCACATTTATATAGGTTAAATGTTTAAACTAACATTG
>NW_015551101.1:407808-430955 GCF_001515605.1 Sinocyclocheilus anshuiensis | reverse complement strand
AAACTAACATTGTGATATGCTTTAAGTATTTTATATTTATAGATTTTATTTTCGGCAAGTCGTAATTACATCGTATGACATTGTCTCATATGATGCTCATACGTTTCTTCACATTACGCTAGTATCTGATAACACCAAATCAGTAAAAGAATAAAAATGGCACAACGAAAGATCTCCATGATTAGCCTGTTTTTGCACTTCCTGTTTTCCCTGCTTGAGCATTTCTGTCCAATAAATGGATGACCTTAGCACACGTGTACTTTTGTTTACAATTTCTGGCTCACTTGCAAAAAGGGCACCAAAACCGCACCAAACAAAAAAAAAATCAACATTGTATTTGGTCCGGACCAAAGCAAGTGAACTAGTGGACTTTCCTGGTGTGAATACACCCTAATAAATGTTTCTTGGGCAGCAAATCAGCATATTAGAATGATTACTGAAGAATCATGTGACACTGAAGACTGGAGTAGGCCTAATGGATGCTGAAAATTCAGCTTTGCATCACATTAATAAATTACATTTTAAAATATATTAAAAGAGAAAACTCATTTTAAATTGTAATAATATTTCACATTATTGCTGTTTTTATTGTACTTTTGTTTAAATAGATGCAGCCTTGGTGAGAATAAGAGACTTCTTTCAATAACATTTAAAAAAAAATCTTTGTCCTCATACTTTTTAACAGTAGTGTAAATTATAATATGCGTATAATTTATGCTCATTAGTATATCACATTGTTAGCTTAGCAACATGCTAGCATCAATCTCAAATTGTGAGTGTAGTCTCCCTTTACCTGTGAATCATTATTTTAATGGCATGCAGAGATGCGACCTATGTAAAGTGTTCCAAATCAGTCACGTAATAGGTTCCATTGTGGTTAGAATGCTGCCAATGTAGGTAGCTATTACATTATGACCGGGGCCTTTGCTAAAATTCATAGGGCCTGGATCAGTTTACAACCTAAAAGACCTAGGTAGACCCCTAACACTGTTTCTGATTGTCCTCCCATGATGACAGTCCTGTCCGTGTAAATGTATGCATGAAGAATCGATCTAAACTTGCAGGGATTTAGAGGTCCTTTGATGTGACAACACACTGAAAATTGCTTAAAATAGCACTAGAGATTAAACTGATGTAATCCTATTTAAACGAACCTTCACCAAATGTTTATTATTCAATTGCCATCTGCCAGAAAACTCTTGCTTAACCCACAAATTCCTCCTTTAGGTAAGACGGCATTTATATTTGCCTGTATTTATATCAGCCTTTGCAAACTTCACTCAGTGTCACCATATACCACTGACCCTCAGCACTCAAGGTAAACTCTCTGAAAATTAAACCCTGCGTTCCCCTGACAATAGAGTCTGAAATCAAACGGGAAGAGTCGGTTGTACTCATCAGACCTGAGCCACATCGCCCATCCTCAGTTAAGTGCTTTCTGATGTGCAGCTGCCCAAGATTAGGTATTTCAAGGCTGGCTCAGATCGCTCATGCTAAAGCTTTATCAGACAACCCTTGTGAGCTGGAGACAAGCAAAAGAGGAGATTATATTAGAAGACAATGGGTCTCTGTTTAATGAGAGCAGGCTCCTAACAACACTTGGTTCAAGGTTTTCTTTTTTTATTTTCAGGAAGGACGTTTGATTAAAGCGGCTTGCCTGTTTTTGAGCATCTGGGATGTGCCAGGGGATTTCAGCTTTTGCTTTTAGAGTACACTGTCAGAATTAGCAACGGCAGGCGCAACGGAGCGCAAGCTACCGAGCACTTTAGAAAGAAGGAGAAAGCTGTGCGGCTAGCGTTTTCCACGTGTTTTAGGTGCGACATGTGAACGGCCCCTAATAATCCACAGCAATCACACCTGAAAAACATATTACATTAAAAACCTTTTTCTGTTGTAGCTTTTTTGTCATATAGCTTGTAATTACATTCTTTGTTCTTATTTTATTACTGTTTACTTTAATACGTTTGAGAATGTTTTACTCTACATTAGGTGGGGGCGTGTTAGAACGAGCCGTTTTAGGGGGGCGTGGCAGAGTCTTAACTTTGATAAAGAATATCTCTTTGGTTTTGAGACTTTAGTCTTTGCAACTTCAGGGATCTTATCTATGCACATGTAATCAGCTTGTAACACTCCAAAGAAAGGAAAACTTGAAATCGCATCATATGACCCCTTTAATATTTTTTATACACTTTTAATATTTATTTTATTCATCGTTCCAGCCCTACTTAACTGCATCATATATTATAAATATAAAAACTCCACATTTTGAATGTTTAGCACATCATATAAACTGAGTTTCTTTTGTGTGTGCTGCTGGGCCACCCTGCTTTCTAAGATATCGGCATCAGGCATAAAAAAAATCAGTATCGGTCAACCACTAAACATAGGATAAATATAATACACAATACTCAATGTTATACTTACATTTCTGTAGTCAAAGTTTGTTGATAGGATTCTGCTGGCACTGGTTATAGTGTTATTGTTACCACCTCCTTCATCTCGTGTACACATTTGTTAAACTTGGCCTGTTTTGTAAAGGAGCCTTGAAATAAATGTGAGATCATGTTCTCCGTGAAACCACACTCTACTGTTTCCCCATCCACCTCATTTTCTTCATTTTTTTTACCAGTTTTGATAAATAATGGTAAACAAATTTCACTTGACTTGCTGTCCTTGGAAGGGCTCAAAGCCGACACACGCCTCGATGTCGTGATGACTGACAGGACTAAATGATTAGGACACTACTGGAACTAAATACTAAATACTACTAAATCAACACGGTTGATATTCGTAAATTATATAATTTCAGACTAACTAGGAGCGGCGTTAAAATTAAACAAGAGAGGCGTTCGCTTGCGTCAGGTGTGAACACGGGTAATTACGTTAACCGTAAGAAAATAATGGGAAACTGAATTTATAAATCTGTGGTTCCACATTGAGACCCAGCTTTAGTGAAAATAAAAGCCGATTCACACAAAACGCAATGGGTTTGAACTGTTTCTATGGCCGTTTTACCGCTGTTTATTCAGCGTTTCGAGCACTGTCTCGCGGTAGAGTATAAGTTATGCGAAAAGTAATTGGACGACACGAATTTAAAGAAGGCTGGCTGCGAAAATGCGTACTTGAACTTTGAGGCAAAGTAAAAGTACCCCATATAATGTTAAATAAACGTTAAATAGTTTCGTCTACATTGTGCTTTTGTTAAGAAAGATAAGTACATGTATTTGTTTAACTCTAAATGAATTACAATTACAATTAAAAATGCAGGCCTACTTTAATACATTTGCTTTATGTTTAAAAGTTATTATCTTGATGCTCTGAATAATCATTTAAATGTCATGTGTTTGTATACTGTTCAGAACTAGTCAGTAAAGATGTGGGCTCTTAAATATATTTGGTTATGTTGTGCATCTCTTCCAAATAACCAACAACTCATGAAAATGTATATCTTACTTTCTGTTTAATCTATTTTGGGTGACCGTTTCATACACTTTGGCATACTCCTTTTGTCACACAAGTGAAGTGTTCACAAACGGACCCCAACCGTACCCTTTTTTCTGACAGTGAGGCCTATAAGTTGACAATGAACCTTTGGGTGAAGTTAGTTACTTGTAGCCTAGTTGTTGCCTAGAAATCCACTCAAATCTTGTACTTATTTGCTCAGCCCGTTGTCATTCAAATCTCTATGCTTTGTATTTATATGAAATACAAAAGGAGAATTCTAAAGAATCTTTACACAATTTGTTTTTGTATAACAACAGTTCATGCAGTACTAACATCATATGTCCACACCTCTGTATTGCAAATCTATTGAAGGCATTTGATAGCTTGGTGTGAGGAACAGACATCTGTTGTTATTCAACAAGTGAGCTATAAACTTGAGAACTCTTTCGACTGGATCACTGAGCCAGTGAGCTGAATCAGATCAGTCTGAACTGACTCAGTTGTTGAGGTAAAATCAATACAGGTACACTAATAAAATCTGTAAAAAATAGTGCATTGTGTTATGTTTTGGAGTTGATATAGAAATGTCAGTAAAAATGAATTGATAATGATTTGGCAGAACATTACCAGTACATTTTCATTTATTTTTACAGTGTTTATAATATTATAATGTATATTAATTTATAACTAAAATTATATTATTATTGATTATTATCTTATTATAATTGATCATTATTATTATTGTAATTGATTATTGTCTTATTATTTAATTATCTACTATATATTATATATGTAATTGTGTATATACAGTATTTATATATATATTTCATGGAACCTTTTCATTGTACTAAAGGTTCTTTATTGTGGAAAAAGCTTATTTAGATTATTAAAATGTTCTTCACACTAAGAAAAAATGGTTCTTTTAAGAACTGTTCACTGAAAGTTTCTTTGGTGAACCCAAAATAGTTATGGCATCATTATGAAAACTCCCTTTTGCAACCTTTATTTTTAAAGACTCTTAAGTCTTAAAATCTGCTTTATAGATTGAGATCTGATGTGGATTTCTGATTCTCTTGAATGCACATTAGACTCGGTGGCATTGATATATATCCTGTTAAATCTGTTCATCTAAACTCATCTATCACCTTTACTCTTTTGTTCTCATCCTGCAGTACTGTGCTGCCCTCACTAGGAGGCCTATTGTAACTGCAGTAGTCTGTACTATCATTTGTGATCTCCATTTCCATTTGGTTTTTAATTTTAGGGGGTAAACCTTTCCTCACATCTCCAAAAGATGTCCCTCACCCATTGCTTTTGTGCAGCTTCTCCAGTCTTCACCTTCTGAATGTCCACTGTGCACTAAATGTTACACGGTTGGAAACATGAACTTGACATATTTTAAGGCTGGCTCAGATCGCTCATGCTAAAGCTTTATCAGACAAACCTTGTGAGCCAGAGACAAGCAAAAGAAGGGAATTATATTAGAAAACAATGGGTCTCTGTTTAATGAGAGTAGCCTCATATCAACACTTGGTTCAAGGCTTTTTTTTTTTTATTTCAGGAAGGACATTTGATAAAAGCACAGTACAAACTTTGCATAGCTGTGCATCAGGATGAAGATCTGAACTTCTAAATGAGTTCATCAGGTCTGCTCTTGTGTGTAAATGTTCATGTGCGTGTTGTGTGGCCATGTGCTAATCCTCGAATCAAGGTGTCCATGTCAGGCTTTCCACCTTGGTGCTGCGTGTGTCTGTCTAGAGCAGCACAGATGGAGCCAGGATGGGATTAGGGGAGAGTTTCCTTGATTTAATAAACTACTATGGCTCAGAAATGTAAGGGATAGACCTGGGCACACAGAGACAGTTGCTGAGCGCAGCATATCAGAGAGCCGCCACACATCGGCACGCCTCTGTCATGAGCCCAGGCGATGCATGTCCTACTTATGCTCGCTCCAAAGTCCCAGGCGAAGATTGAGCTTTTACCACTAAAAAAATTTAAGGGTCGACAAAGTGCAAAACCAATCTGGCAGACAGAAACAAGTACAATACTGTTTTCGGATAATATTATGATTGAATTAGACAGTCTAAATATCCAAGGAAAATTTAAATACACTTTTTTTTTCTCATCTTTAATTACATATTTATGTTTGATATATTGTACAAATTTTGTGGTTGGTAATATTTTTTAAATGTTTTTGAAAGAAGTCTCTTATGCTGACCGAGACTGCATTTTTTAAATCAAAAATATGTGAAAAACAGTAATATATTTAAATGTTTGAAATCACTGTTTTGCCTTTTAATATATTTTAAATGTAATTTATTCCTGTGATGCAAAGCTGACTTTTTTAGCAGACATTACTCCAGTCTTCAGTGTCATTGAAACATTTCTTATTATTATCAATAAAGTTTTGCTGCCTAATATTTTTGTAGAAACCACAAAACACTTCTTTCAGGATTCTTTGATGAATATATAGTTCAAAATTTATTTGAAATAGAAATCTTTTGTAACATTATAAATTTCTTTATTGTCACTTTTGATAAATTTAATGCATTATCGCTGAATAAAAGTTAATTCTTAAAATATTATAAAAATTAATAATAATAAAATTATTATTGTTTATTATAATAATTATAATTTATTAATGTAATGATATAAAATTAGAATTCTATAAAATAAAATTTTAATATAGATGTAATATAGATTATTTGTATATATTATACTTTTTTAGATTATTACTAGATTATTATTTCTTATTATTATTTAAAATATCTAGATATAATAAAATTAAATTATACATTTAACATTATAATAAAACAAATATTGTAATGTAGTGATAAAATTAGCTTATTTCAGTTGGTTACTAATGGTATTAGTATTTATAGTAATAAGAATCAGAATCTTTTGGTAAATAGATCTTGTACTAATGTATAGCTCCCCCTGTGAGCTTAATGAGGATAAATGATAAGGAATATGGTTGTTTTAGATCAGTTTCCCATCGGATCCTGTAATCTGGGAGGTTTATCTTTCTGTGAGAATATGAATGAAGGCAGTCCAGCAGTGAAAGCGCTTGTCAAAGGAGACGTCGGTTACATCATCTTTAAATCCAGCTGAGTTTGACTCGTTTCACGTGAGCCCGTAGAATGTGTGGCGAGATTGAGCTGTGGATTGTTGGAGGATTACTAGTCCAGATCCACAACAGAAATTTAAAAATGGAGAGATGGGTGCAGTCTCATGAGCAATAACAAAGCAGTTTGAGGGCAGCGCTCAGCCTAAAGCAAGACGCCGGCGTCTTTACGTCACAGAGAGATTCAGTTTAAAGCTGAAAGTAAAGGGAATATAGCAGCAGTGCAGTACAGCAGCTCAGCTCAGCAGAGCTCCAGCACCACGTCTGTCTGTGAGTGAGGGATCCACAGCCAAACTGGCTGACCAGGACAGTTGGGAATGCTGGGATCAGTCGATCCACCTGCAGCTGAGCAGCTCAGGAGACTTCCTGCCCTGTGAGTGACCTCTGACAGTGGGTGTACTTAAATTAGTCTCCTCAGGGTATCATTTAGCATGTTTACTTCAGTGGAAGCTTTGCATGCGAGCAATAGATGTGCTTTTTAGCGAAGTTAACTTTGTTTTACACTTTTATATTCAGTTTTCTTGCTCTTTGCTCAAACTATCTTGGCAGTTCATTGTTCAATTCAATTCAGTTCAAGATCACATGGAATTAAATCTAGCGTATGATTAAAACGATGAGTGGGCCCGGTGACGTTTTGCTTGACTCCAAAAGAGTTTATTAGGTCAGTAAACGCAAGTCCTAATGCATCATTTGTATTATCAACGTGACCTCTTGTTGCTTATTGAGGAGCTCATTAATTACATCAACTCGTTTTTGAGAGGTACTTTGTACTAAATCCATCAAATGAAAGCATACATCTACATGTTTGGATTTATTTATTGTTTTTCCTACTGTAAGATGCATTTTCGTATACATGCATTGTATGCATACAAAAAATTGTGTGCAATGGACTGCTGAAAAAGGCTTTATATCACCTTATTCATTTTTCAGTACATGATTTTTGGGATCCACAGGGGTTTCAAAGGTTTTTTTTGTTTGTGTGTTTGGCTGGATTAGGAATTTTGCCTTTGTAGGATTATGATTTTTTTGTCAAATGTACAATTTAATGATGTCACCTAAAAGTCAAGTGCTGCCGCCGAACCTGCCCTCTGAAGTCCAGGATAAGTGTCTCAACACTGGCTGTTTCTCTGCTGTCACAGGTGATTCTCAGTGGGTCGAGATGCCACGGAGAGACATGGAGGTAAACATGGGACAAATGGTTTTTCTGGAGGCCTGGTACACCCCCACTACCTCCATCGAGAAGAACGCGGTCATCTGGACCTTCATGGCCAATCACTCCAAACAAGTGAGTATGTTTGGAAACAGCATTATAAAATTCTTAACACATAGAATATTTGTACAACCTGCTATGAGTTTAAACTGAATTTATCAGCAGTGAACCAATATATCATCTGTAAAAGATTGGGTCATGCTTTAAAAATATTATATATATATATATATGTATATCCCAAAATCTTAATGTTTAATTTGAAAATATGTCCATGTTATATATAATTAATTTATTAACAGTAAGTAAATAAATAAATAAATATATTTAACTCAAAATCTTGATATTCAATTTTAACATTTGTTATATATATGTTATATATAGGTCTTACGTCCTGTTATATATAATTACTTATTAACAAAACTCAATTAAATGTATATACATTTATACCAAAATCTTGAAGCTGAATTTTAAAATAAGACTTATCCATGTTATATATGGATAATTTATTAATAATAATTCATAACATTTATATTGAATTTTGATGTTGAATTTTAATTTGAATAAGTCCATGTTATATATAGTTTCAATGTAATATGTAATTTATTCATAATTAATTAAGTGTTTATATTTGTATCTTGATGTTAAATTTTAAAATACAGCAAGTCCATGTTATACTGTATATACATCCAAGTCTATGTTATATATCATTAATTTACTAATAATAATTAATTAAATGTGTATATGTTATATATTTAACCCATAATCTTGATATTGATTTTAGAAGTCTACATTATATATAAGCTATCCATTTCCTGTCCTCCTTTGCTGTCGTTTTGAAAAAAAGAGGGATGGATTACATGATAGAACAATCTGTTGTCCTCCATCAGCAGACTAATAAATTATGTGAACCTGACATGTCAGACCCAGCTCACTCAACAGATGGCTTTCACATTAATGTCACAGGAAGAGTATGGAACATTTGAAAGGTCAAAGACTGCTTATGAAAATACACGTGATGAATTTGATGGATGGGCGAGAAGTGGATTAATTTATCGCTGAGGGTTTTAGATTGAGATGTAAATGTCAGCTAATACACCCTGAGGCATGATAATGTGTCGGGTTATACTGTATGCGCGAGCGAGCTATCACATGCAAACATGTGCATGTGTATGAATGATATTTGTGCTGCTTATCATAATCTGTAGTTCCACTAGTTTCCCTTTGCCTGCTAGCTTATCATAAATAAATGGAAATCAGTCTAATATATGAACTTGACCATCTGCATTTGCTTCAGAGGATTATCTTTAGTATGACAGTTTACCTCCATTATTATCGTACTGGGTACTGCACATGTCCAGTTGTGTGTTAAGGTCTCTCTATGTGTTTTTGACTGCAGGTCATCTCCTACTTCTCAGGACAGATTGGCATCGGTAGCACTGACTTTCGGAGGCGGGTGGGTTTTGCCATGGCGATGCCCTCTGCCAATCTGTCCATCTACATCAATAACACGCAGGAGTCTGACTCCGGGTGCTATCACTGCCACGTCATCATTCCTGGAGCTCCAGGCCTGTCTGGAGAGCTACACCTCAATGTTAAAGGTACATTGGCAAAATGTGGCTATATTCACATATTTGGGGCATTTAACTGTTTGTCTCATGACTTCTTTTTCTGTTTGTTGTAGTTCCTCCATCCACACCTGTGTGCTCTATGACAGGAAATCCTGTACTGAGTGGCAATGTAACACTGAGCTGTAAATCCAGCTATGGCAAACCTGTTCCTCAGTACAAATGGACCAAAGCAGCTCCTCTTTCTGAGGTCTTCTTCTCTCCCATGCAAAGTGAGTCTCCCGCATCTGTATGTTTGCAATTGTCTTTCTTTGTCTGAGAAAAATTCAGGAGCTTTTGTGGATGCATTAATTTAATTTTTGATTTTATCTTTCATACACTAATGATACCGAAAGGTACAATTTTGTTTAATTTGACTGGTTAAAATTGGGTTCATTTAAATGGTACATTACCATTCAAACGTTAGGGATCTGAGTTCCCTTTCATGGGAACTTCGTTTTTTCAATGTATGCTTCAGACACGGGTCACGACGAGGCGTTCCCCATAGCGACCCCTAGAGGACGCAGTGTCTCGTTCCCTACTCAGGGAACCATGGTTACATAAGTAACCTGAGACGATCTTTTTCATTTTACTGTAGATATAGTAAAACAATAATATTGTGATATATTATTGCAATTTAAAATAAATGTTTTTTATTTTAATATATTTTACATTACATTACATTTATGCATTTAGCAGACGCTTTTATCCAAAACAACTTACAGTGCATTCAGGATATACATTTTTTTATCAGTATGTGTGTTCACTGAGAATTGAACCCACAACCTTTACCTTGCTAACGCAATGCTCTACCACTGAGCCACAGCATCATTACGCCAGTCTTCACAGTTGGGTAATCAGTGTCACATGATCCTTCAGAAATAACATTTTAATATGCTGATTTGATGCTCAAGAAACATATCTTATTATTATCAATGCTGAATATTTTGTGCTGCTAAATATATTTGTGGAAACCTTTGATGACCGCAAAGTTCAACAGAACAGCATTTATTTGAAACAGACATCTTTTTGTAATATTACAAATGTCTTTATTGTCACTTTAGATTCTGAATGAAAGTATTAATTTCTTAAAACAAACAAACAAACAAAAAAACAGAGATAAACTGGCAAAAGACATTCAGACTATAAGAAGTGCTCAAATAGCATAATTGTGTGTCAATAATACAATTGAACATTGGCTGTTAAATGAATAGACTAGTGCTGTCAAACGATTAATCGCGATTAATCGCATCCAAAATAAAAGTTTTTGTTTGCATAATATATGTGTGTGTTCTGTGTATATTTATTATGTATATATAATTACACACACATACAATCGCATGCCAATGTGCATTGGCTCGTTTAGTTTACACTCGAAGTAGATTGGTCTCTCTAAGCGAGATCCCAATTCCCAATTCGTCGGTCACCCGACGTGACGTCTCCGTTCCCTCCTTCAGGGAACGAGGGTTACCATACGTAACCGAGACTTTCTTCCTTCTCTACATACATGTACAGTATTAGTGCTTATTTTTTCTTTCTTTTTTTTTTTTTCTATTTAATTTTTTTGTTTGTTGTGAACAGTGTTGGGTGTAATTAGTTACTAAGTAATTAGTTACTGTAATTTAATTACTTTTCCCTTGCAAAAGTAAAGTAAGGGATTACTCTTATTTTTTCTGTAATTTAATTACAGTTACTTCTTATGTAATTGAACGTAATACTGAGTATAGACTGTAGAACATTTATACACAATCCAATAGTGGATTTAACATAAAAATTAACACTTTAGTGTCCAATTCTCACTTTTAACTAGTTGGTAATTAGCATGAATATTACTGGGATATTGGCTGTTTATTACTACTTAAAAAAAAAGCACATATTAATGTCTTATTCTGCAAGACCTTATTCTAAATCCTTAATCCTACCAATACTTAAACTTAACAACTACTTTACTAAGTATTAATAAGCAGTAATTGGAGTATATTGAGGCAAATGTCATAGTTAATAGTTAATAGTAAGAATTGGACTCTAATCTAAAGTGTGACCAGAATAACTTATGTAGTTATCTATTATTTATTTGAAAGAATTAAAAGAACCGTTTCATGTCTATCCTTGTATCATTAATGTTAAGGCTGATATAGGATTTAGAAAGTAATTAGTAATAAGTAATGAAATACTTTTTGGAGAGAGTAATTTGTTCAGTAATCTAATTACACTGTTGAAGATATAATTAGTAACTAGTAATTAATTACTTTTTTAGAGTAACTTACCCAACACTGGTTGTGAACAATCATTTGAGTACAATCATGTAGCATATTTCAAGTTACATACAATACTCAATGCAACCATGGAATATCTTGTACAATTATGTACAATTACCTGGTATGTTTTAACTATAAATTATACTCAACCTTCATTAAATTGTTTCAAAGTATAACCTGTTTTCCTTTTTACAAAGAAAAGTAACATAAAAAAATAAAAATAAAAACTATATACATCCAGGGAGAGATTTTCTTTCTTTTTTAATTGCTTTTACCTGTAGCACAAAATAACTAGATAGAAAATGAATTAGAATATGATTATAGAGTTGTTCTGTTATGATGTCCATTTGTAGACCAACCTGGAAGGCTAATTTACCATGCCTTCCCCCCAGGAATTTCCTTTGAGATTTTGGGAATTTGTGTGCTGGAAAAATCGGTTTTAGACTTGATGTTGCTACTTGTTAACAACTTTAAACCAGTTTTAAAATTCATGTTGTTTGACTGTAATTTATGTTGTAGTCTCTTGAAATAATGTCAACCACAATGCTTATTTTACTCAAAAAATGCTATTTTAAAAACCCATTCAAAATTCCTAGGGAACCTATTGACCCAAAAATGCTGTGTGTTTTAAGGCTTAAAACAAAATAGCTCTATTGATAAATCTTACTAAAGCAAAAGAAAAAAATAATACATTAACAGTATAATATTTTAATAAATTAATGCTTTTATATAGCAAGAAAAATGTATCACAGTTTAAACACAAATATTATGCAGCACAGCTGTTTTCAACAGCAAAAAAACAAATTTTTTTTGAGCATATTTGAATGATTTCTGAAGGATGTAATGATACTGAAAATTCAGCTTTGCTTTGCAGGAATAAATTACATTTTAAAATATATTCAAAAATACAGTCATTTTAAATGGTAATAATATTTAAAAGTTTTTTTTTTTTTAATCGTACAGATCCCCAACTTTTGAATGGTAGTGTATGACTGTTAAATAGGTTTTATCTTTGTTATTGTTGTATAATTTTAAGAGGCATTTCTCTGTTCTCGATCTGTTTATTATCGGGATGAAATTGGTTAGATGCTGTGTAGAGAGGAGGAGTACAGGCATCATTTATCATTAATTTAGCGTGTCTCCCTCTTTGGCCTGAGGAGAGGTGGAAATAGCTCCGTTACCCTCAGATCAGCCAGAGAGACACATTCCCATCTGCCTCTAAACACGACAGGTTTGACCTTGACTGAGTGCCAGGAACATCTTACATGTCTACTGGCATGTTCTCTAAAGTCCATATCAAACGATAAAGAAAGCATGACATATTACAGTTAAAGAAATAGAAAATGTGCATTAGTATCCAATACATTTTCCCCAAATGTATCATGATGATTTCTGTTGACATGTTCGAAATTTGTTTAGTTGAAATACACGGCTGTGCCAGCTGTTCACAAAAGCTGGCTTATACTTATCAACCATGCAGCAAATTTCCTCCTTGATCCCAGGCACGTGGGTCTCCCAGTTTCTCTCCTGACCTGAGAGTCCTGAGGGAGGCGAGGTGCTCAGTAATTCTTCCCTCAGGAAAGACAAACCAATCATGTTCTCCTGGTCATCTGTCTTCCTCTCACCCTCTCTGTGTCACTCTCATCTGCGCATTCACAGAGTGGAGGTCCTGCCCCCAGCCTGTGCTTGTGCTGGGATACCTGGGTAAGGGAATAGACCCTAGGATAGAGAAAACTTCTTTAGATAGACTCAGTAAATGTGCGGTTCACTCTTACAGTCTTGCTTAGTTTATTCCTCAACCCTTGTTTACTTGTACATGTCAGTACAAGAATGATAAAGCTACTTGTACTATCACTTAAAAGTTTGAGGTCAGTAAGACTTCTTTTGAAAGACATGAATACTTTTATTCAGCAGAGATGCAATAATTTGTGCAAAAGTGACAGTAAAGACATTTATAATGTTACAGAAGGTTTCTATTCCAAATAAATGCTGTTTTCTATTCATCTAAGAGTCCATGAATTGGATCATGGTTTCAAAAAAATATTTATTTTAAGTTGTAATAATATTTCACAATATTAGTGTTTTTACTGTATTTTTGAGCAAATAAACACAGCTTTGGTGAGCATATGAGACTTATTTTTTTAATCTTAGTGACTCCAAACTTTTGAAAGGTTGTGCAATTGTTTTCTAAAGTTACACTCAGTATTTTTTAAAGCAGTTTTACACATAAAGTAAGAAATGTTTAAAACTCTGTAAGCCCCTTGGAATGGGACATTTTTACTTGAAGTAAGAATAAATAAATGTCTGACTGTGAATACAATGCTGTTGATCAAAAACATCTTTTTGAGGTGTTATTTTAAGTCAAAGCTGACCGGTGCCACATAAAATCCTGAGTCTTTAAAGATAGTCTTTGTAACATCATTGTTAAAATATTGTACCATATGAATACATAGAAATATGTTTGAAATGTGGCCTAGCAGGGTTTGAATCTAGGGTTATTTCCCGATCTCACCCATCGTGTTCTTCATATCATTCCTCGTCTCCTCAGGTCATGACAGTGGTGGATCATCATTCTGTGAAAAACATGCAAAGTTCACACACTATTTTGAGTCCCACAGAACCTCTAACCTTCACAGAGAGAGGTTTACAATCTGCACAAAACCCCTGTCAACAAAAACGGCAAAAAGGACAAAAACAACAAAAAAGCTTAAAGCTTGATAAGCATTTTTAGCAATCAGCCATTTGTATCAATGTGTGTCAGTGAGATTAGAGTGATTCAATATCCCAAGCATATCAGTCTAAAAGCATATCAAACATCATCCTACCCCTTTCATCTTTTTTGTTCCCTACCATTGTTGAAATTATGAATCGTGTGGTGCTGTACTACTGTATTTGTGTGTCTTGTTAGAGAGCTAAAATCAGACCTGTGTCTCGTAGTTTATTCAATGCAGAAGCAATACAAACTGAAGGTTTTTATGAACTGACCAATGAAGTGTTGATTTTATGAAGCCAATCATTTCAAGTTACACTTCATTAGTATAAAAGTGCCTGTGAAAGACTGGGGTCCCTGGGCGCCTGGCCTCGGCTCTGGGTCACTGAGGAATTTGAGTTTGGCTGCTCATCACTGCAGGCCAATCAGTGTGTGGACAGAAGCTACAGCAGCAGATGGTCGACTGCAATCTCTGCCAACACTGTAATAATGGCAGAAATGTAATGTTTGTTCTCTGTCTTGTTGGTTTTAACTTCTCATCCTTCTTGCCAGCATCATGCAGTGAAAATAGGCGTAGTATTGTCAACATAACTGTAGCCAAGTCGTTAACACATACGTCTCATATATGTGTCAGTCATCATGACAAAGTGCTCTCATAAATAGGGATTTCAAAGGATTACACTCTTATTTACTGCCTATGTCAACATCTTTCATATAAGGGTGTTTCTTCAACTGTGTGCACTTTTATGGCCAAAATGTTTTTTATTCTTTTTACTTAGACTACAAGATTATTAGCTTTTTCTTATATGAAAGTCACTTAAAAAACAGTTTTGGAAACTTTTTATCATGCCTTCATCATTTACCTTTGCTATTTTTTAAATGCATTTTATGATTTTTTTAAATCTTAAAATATGAATGAAATTTCAATTTTCCACAAATTATAGCTGTCTCGCATCATTTCCACAAACCAAACTAATTTGCCCCTTTTAATAAAGTTTTTTTTTAATAAAGTTTTAAACTTTTAATAAAGTTAGTGTGCTTGTTTATTATCAAACCGTGGTAAGCATTTATTATTTTATTATTTTCTCTTATGATGTATGTATTGTACATGCAGTGTTAGGAAGGTTACTTTGGAAATGTAATAGGTTACAGATTACAAGTTACCCTATTTAAAATGTAATAAGTAGTATAACTATTTCAATTATTAAAGTAAAGTAATTGATTACATTTGAATACTTTTTTGGTTACTTTTCGAAATTTCTAAAGAATGTTTTCAACTGTTAATAATTTTCAGACATTTAAACCAGGCAGGGTTACTTTTACAGTAATACTCAACACTGATTACTGTCACACTTTCAAAATCCAAAAATATAAAATTTAAAAAAAATGCAATAATTTAACTTTATAGCACACAGCCACCACAAAATCAGACTTTAGCACCTCTTTTTTACTTTGAGATTGTTCTGAGGTTAAATACAGATTTAAAATCATAACAAGAATAATTTAATAGGGTTAGGGTTTTTAAAAATCAAATCTTTGCATAGCTATGACAGGAAACACTGGCATCTATAACAATGCCTTGGGAAAAAAAACAGTCCTAAAAAATAAAGCATACATAACCTGAAATAGGAAATAAAACAGTTATCAATTATGATATTTACAGTAACGACAGGAGTAATTGCTGCTGAATATCCAGCTTTGCCATTAGAGGAATAAATTACATTTTAAATATATTAAAATAGTAATAAAATAATGAATTGTAATAATATTTCACAATATTACTGTATTTATTGTGTAAATACCTTAGTGAATATAAGGTATATCTCTATATATCTTTCAAAAAAAAAAAATTCTTACTGACCCCATACTCTTGAATGGTGGTGTATACAGTTTAATAATGTTAGTGAACAAACTGAACTGGTGAGAGTGGGAAAGGTATTTTTAAGGACATTTTAATTTTTCCTCCGGAACAAAATTGCCTGTAATTGAATAAACACCCATAAAAGTAGAATAAGCAGTCACAAGCTACAATAGGTCACAACAGCTGAAAGATAGATACAAAGATGTGAACTCTATTGAAAATGCATTTGATGTTCAATTATGATGTTATGAATGTTTGGTTCTATTTTCAGATGAGAGGCAGGGCACCCTTCGACTTAGCAACCTCACCAAAAGCATGTCCGGCAAGTATGTTTGCCGCGCCAGCAACACGGCTGGGACTGACAGCTGCCACATCAATCTAGAGGTCTCCACCCGTAAGTATCTTTCAAAAAGATTGATGCAACATTCTATATTGTAGATTTCAGCACTCACTGTTCCTCTTGTGGCCTCAGCTAACAATGCTTGGGTGATCGCCGGGGCCACAGTGGGCTCCGTGGTGGGTCTGATGGCTCTAGTTTTATTCCTGATCTTCATCCTGAGGAGAAACTGTGACACAGAAGAGGAGATGGCCAATGATATCAAGTGAGCATGTGTCTTATATTTCTAATATTGTATTAGGATATCTGCAGTGTTGGGGAGTAAGTATTTACTTGTAATGGCATTGTGCAATTTGATTACAAAATAAATGTAACTGTAATCTGCAACGGTTACTAAGAAAAATGTGTAATTAAATTACAGTTACTTATGAAAATGTTAATGATTATGAAGAGGGTTACATCTGAATACTTCTTGTATTAATATTTACTATTTCTTGTTATGATTTTAAATCTGTACTTAAAGGGTAAGTTCATTTTCATTTTTGGGTGAACTAACCCTTTAACCTCAGAACGATCTCAAAGTAAAAGAGGTGCTAAATTCAGATTTTGTGGTAGTTGTTTTAAAATTAAATTATTGTAATTTTAATTCAAGTGATGAAGGATTTTGAAAGTCTGACAGTATTCATTGTTGAGTCATACTGTACCCTAGTGAAAAGAAATATACTAAAAAAAGGCCTTAATGTCTGCTAAATTGGAACAACTAATTTTGTACTAAATGCACTTTAATTGTGCATAAATAATGCTACAGTCCAACTAAAGATATACTTAAGTATATTTGATTGCGCTGCAGTGGAACTATTGTGCTTCAGGTACACTTTAAATATCTTGCATTTAAAGACCGATATTATTCAAAGATCATACAATCCACATCAATAGTGGCATTAAAACACATTTTAGGCTTAATTTTAAGAAATAGTAGTCCAAATAAAGTTGAATTATTTTTATATCAGTAAGTCTCGAGCGATATGTCAGTAAATATGTTAACAGATTTGAACTATACTTCGTATGAAATAAATACATTTTAAATATATTACTTTTTACTAGGGTAAGGTTAACCTGCCTGATTTAAATGTCTGAAAATGATTAACAGTTGAAAACATTCGTTAGAAATTTAGAAAGGTAATCAAAAAGAAATCAAATGTAATCAGTTACATTACTTGAATAAAGTAATTGAAATAGTTACACAACTTATTACTTTTTTAGTAGGGTAACCTTTTTAAGTAGGGTAACACTGAATATTTGTATTTTATTTTTGCACTTCATCCATAATGCTACAGATTAGATGTGTGTATTACAGTATGTGCTTTCTATTGCTTTAAGGGAAGATGCACAGGCACCGAAACGCGTCTCCTGGGCTAAACGCGGCACAGGATCGGACATCATATCAAAGAATGGCACATTGTCCTCAATAGCCACCAGCCCTCCTGCACAGGAGCCTCAGCATCCACTCCAAAACAACCATTACCCATACCCCCCTGGTGCCTCGGACACCGCCTCCATCCTCACCACCTCTGGAAGCACAACCACATACCGCCTCCACCCAGGGGAGCCCAACCCACTACACGGCCTGCCCGGATACAACGCCAGCGGCACAGCAAATCACACACACCGCCACCATTACCACCATGATCGCCATCACACTCCTGCAGTCCTCAATCCCAACAGCTGCTCCACACAGAGGACTGAGGGGCCGCAGCCGCAGACCCCACGCCCACTCAACATGCCTATAAACTCTGCCACCCTGTCCCGCATGGGGGCCGTGCCCATCATGGTGCCCACCCAGAACCACGCCGGGTCACTGGTGTAACGGCCCTCAAGACTAATAATGTGCTAACGACTAGACAAACGTATGTGGAGAAGGGTATCGACAAATGTGACGATAAATTTGGCTAACTTTTTATGCAGAGTAAAGTACAGTAAAATATAGTTACATGTCGAAAAAAACACCTTTGATTTGTTTCTAAAGTATTACATGTTTTTTAATGAGCTTAATCTGTGTTTTGATGCCTAAACACTCTGTGAAATTCTTTTTGTCATCTTTTCGAACCGTTTCACTGACCGAGAACAGTATTTTGTCAGTGAGTTATACATTATGATGGGATGCAGATGTCCACTTTTTGTAACAGTTGTGTTTATGGATTCAGATTTGTCCAGTTATTTTCAGTTAAATTTATGACAATAATCTTGAGTGTTCTTGTGCCTCTTGTGCCTCCGTTTCTCTCAGGAGTTTTCGCTTTTTCTGTCAAGCGGTTGACAGATTTCTGAAGCAGAGCAGGTTTTATTTCAAATGTAATATTTTCTGACCATTCAGACGAGTTAAGAAATTTAGAGAGAAAAGGGAAGACTGTAAAGTAGAAAATAAAATGAGAGCCTGTGAAAATGCTGTCTTATGATGTAGAGCATAAAACAAACAAATGCCAGTGTCTGCCATGCTTGTTTACTGGAGCAGGAAGGACTCTTAATTTGTAAAACATGTGATCATGTAAGTTACATGGAAGTGTCCATTTATTCATTCGCGTGTTCATGAAAATTTACGATAAACTAGCCTTGTGGTTTAATGACTTGAATATCGGAAGCAATGTTTTTTTGATAATAGTGTTAACGCTGAATGTTATTGTGAATATTCTGGTTGAAGATATTGTTTACTCTGTAATTAAGCCTTTTCTACTTATTTTGTTATTTTCAAATTGGCATTATATGGAATTGAAAGCATTATACAGTAACTGTCTACATGATGGAAGCAGAGATGTAAGAAACGGGTTCAAAGTGGAAAATGCCTCAGTGAGGTTCAAGTGTTTAAGTGGTGGTGCTTGTTTTGATTACTTACCATAATGTTCTGATTATTAAACCAATGCAAAATTGCAAAAATGCATTGTAAAACATTTTTTAAAGAGTTAAACTAGCACATCTCTTTAATGTGGCATTTGATTGACCCGGCATTAAACAAATTTTATTAACAACAAGTATATTAAATATTAGAACCAGACACTTTATTTTTGCTGCCACATTTGTCTTTTTTTTCCAACTTCGTCTACAGGAGTTCTCAGTTTGAGATCCCGGACGAGCCCCCGATTTCTACTATGGCCATAACAGAAATACATTTTTTTCTTGTTGGTATCATGAGAACCAAAATTGTTTTTAAAGTAAGTATAAAATTAATATTCAGAATAATATTGGTTGTCATAGAAGGCTATTGAATGGCCAACTTTTTCATGGGTGGTTTTGATGAAACATTTTATTTATCCTATATGAAACAACTGTAGAAATAGTTTGAACATTACAAAAGCCAGATGTTAAGTCCCACGGGGGGAAAAAAGAGATTTTGGCTGAAGTTGGCATTTGAATTGATACTAAGTTACTCTTCTAGGCCACATGTCTTTCAAACATGGTCTTCTGATAAAAATTATGAGAAAATACACTGAATAATCACTTTGTTATTGATGCAGGCTATTTGGCAATCTGCCACTCTTACAAGGTAGACCAATGTAACCACGTAATGAGGAGATCCTTGGGAACAGAGTTAGGGAGTTTTGGGGAGAGTACTCCTACAATAAGATTAGAGGTTAAAAACCATATAAAAGTGTGAGTTGGTAATTTGTTCTGCAGGCATCTCAGCTTTGTGGTTTCTTCCAATAAAGTCTTATTTTGTCTTCTGGAGCTCCGAACTCCTAATATTTTTGCAAGACTTTCTCCACTACTTTTTTTTTTTAAACAATTTGAAAGAAAAAGGTGCTTTAGTGAAGAACAATAAGAAGTGTTTAGTCACACCTGCCTCCACTTTTTGCAAGCACATTCTGGACGTTGTGCTTTCTGTTAGTCAGAGCCGACCATTTATGATCTGTTCTTTATCTCAGTGCAAGGACAACTAAATATTAGACGCATAATGGCATATGGTCACATTGTCCTCACAACCAGCATTTTGTTCCAGTACTTCGGTGAGTAATTCCTTCACTCTTTTTATTAAACATTAATTTGAAATGGTTTATAATTAGTTAATAGAAAATTCTGTTTCATAAATATACGAGTAAATATAGATTTACTAATATAATAAACATTACCCTACTGTTCAAAAGTTTGGTTTTGGCAAGATTTTTTAATGCTTTTGGAAGTCTTGCACATCAGGGGTGCAGTTATTTGATCAAAACTACAGTAGAAAGGGTAATACTGTGAAATATAATTACAATTTAAAATGACTAATGTTTTCTGTTTTATTATATTTGAAAATGTAGTTTATTCCTGTGATGACAAAGCTGAATTTTCAGCAGTCATTACTCCAGTCTTCAGTGTCACATCATCCTTCAGAAATCACTCTAATGATTATCAATGAAACAGTTGAAAACAGTTGTGCTGCTTAATATTTTTGTGGAAACTGAGACACGTTTTTTTTTTTCAGGACTCTTGTTTTTCTGAAACTTTAAAAGAACAACATTTGTTTAAAAATTTAAATATTTTGTAACATTCTAAATGCCTTTACTGTCACAAGGTATAGAGATGTTCTCTTTGTACAGATGTTCAGGCAGTTGTGGTTAATTAATTAATTAATTAATTAAATGTATTAATTTATGCATTTAGCAGACGCTTTTATCCAAAGTGACTTACAGTGCATTCAGGCTATACAGATTTTTTTTACCAGTATGTTAAGCCCTTTGTGTTTGTCCGGTCGGGGTCATCGGCTGAGCTGACCTGCACGTATGACACACACGCCTCAGAGGGCTTCACCCTGGAGTGGCATTATGCCGTTTCAGGAACTCCTGCCATCCAAGCCAAGAGGGTGAGGACTCCTGTATTTAGAGTCAGTTACAATAAACCACCACATCTGATCTCAATGTCCTGTTTGACACAGGTGCTGTACTACAATGGGAGGCTGTACTGGGTGAACTCTTGGGAGGGAAGGATGGCTCTCGTGCAGAACCCTCCAGTGTCGGGCGTCACTTCTGTCAGGATCATCAATGCTGATATATCTGATACTGGGTTGTATATATGTGTGGTCACCAACCCCAATGACTGGTCCAGCAGCGGACAAGGTCTGATCAACCTCACTGTGCTAGGTAAGATGGATCATGGATTTCAAACTTTTTGATACCATAGACCCCCAAATATAATAACCTCCTGTGATATATTTATATTTATGTATTAACTTTTACATATTTATTTTTTTACATTTCACACTATTTCAAGCTTTTAAAATTGTTCTCTCCATCATCAGCTCCTCCATCTGTGCCAGAATGTTGGCTGCAGGGATACTCCTTCGTGGGGAATGATGTGATTCTGATATGTCATTCCTCTCAGGGTCACCCAACACCAATCTATTCATGGCACAGAGAGCAGAACGCAGCCCCTCTGCCGTCAGTTTTGTTGAAGGTAGGAAACAATCAGCTGCTGCTGTAACACTCAATCTGGCACCTGAAAATAATGCACGGATGGCACAGATTCGCTTACTCAACTTTTCTAAAGAGCCAAACAGGATTATATATAAACACAAACCATTAATGATTTTAATAAATCCAAAAATCCAAAAAAATTAAAATGTACTCACCCTCAGGTCATCCAAGGTTTAGATGAGTTTGTTTGTTCATGAGAGCAGATTTGGAGAACTCAACTTTTCTAAAGAGCCAAACAGGATTATATATAAACACAAACCATTAATGATTTTAATAAATCCAAAAATCCAAAAAAATAAAAATTTACTCACCCTCAGGTCATCCAAGGTTTAGATGAGTTTGTTTGTTCATGAGAGCAGATTTGGAGAAATGTAGCATTGCATCACTTGCTCACCAGTGGATCCTCTGCAGTGAATGTGTGCCGTCAGAATGAGAGTCCAAACAGCTGATTAAAAACATCACAATAATCCACAAGTATTCCACACCACTCCAGTCCATCAGTTAACATCTTGTTAAGCGAAACGCTGCGTGTTTGTAATAACCAAATGCATCAAAATGTTTTATAGTAATTAATTAATAATTATTTTTTTCATTCTTTTGTGTCTAAGAATAAATATTTAAGTACATCTCATTTGCTGTCAGTAAATTGTACATGTATATTAGTCATCAGCCACCTTGCTAGATATCTAGATATCAACCTTTAAAAATCCAATACAATAATAAAAAATCCCGTCTCATTTGTTCTTCAGATCATCACACAGGTTCTCTGAAGTTGCACAACCTGTCTGATACCTTCGCTGGAACCTACACATGTAAAGTGTCTAATGAACTCAGTCAGGCAGAGTGCAGCGTAACCCTCAGAGTGACCTGTGAGTACAACACACACACACACACACACACACACACACACACAGCTCTAAAATCACTGAATACTGAAATCATTTGACATGGTGTTCTATTGATAGATGCTGCTGTGATTGGCAGAGTGTTCATGGGAATCTTTCTCGTTGCGCTGTTGATTGGAGTAACGGTCATATCTATGACACATGGAAAAAGGAGAAGCACATCCAGAAAACATGCAAAAGAGCATACACTCTTAAAAATAAAGGTGCTTCACGATGCCATAGAAGAACCTTTTTGTCTAAATGGTTCCATAAA